>NC_087206.1:14239798-14275509 GCF_015104395.2 Macrobrachium nipponense
TGTTTCTGCGAATGCATTTAGTGATGTCCCGGTTGGAATACCCGTGTTAATTAAAACTTGGGCAACACGTTCTAATTCAGTGTGCGTGTCCTTCCACGAAGAACAGTGTGAGAGAGCTCTCCTGATGAAGGCGCTGATCGCAGTGCGCTTGTATCTCTCTGGACACTCGCTCTCGCCGTTCAGGCACATGCCCAGGTTCGTGGGTTTCGTATACACCTGTGTTACGAAGCGCTCCTCTTGTTGCCCGACGAGGACGTCAAGGAAGGGGAGGCGACGGTCACGGCAATGTTCGATGGTGAAGTTGAGTCTGCTGTGGTCGTGGAAGGCTTGTCGCAGGCGCTCTATTTCTTCCACCGTGCTGGCGCTGATGAAAGTGTCGTCAATATACCGGACGTACATAGACGGCTTCTCGATGTTGGCGAATACCCGACGTTCCACAGCACCCATGTAGAAGTTCGCGAAAAGTACTCCGAGGGGAGAACCCATCGCTACTCCGTCTTTCTGTGTGTACATATGTCCTCTGTGGGTGGAGAAAGGGCCTTTTTTGTACAAATTTCAGGAGTTTTCGGAGGCATGCCTCAGGGATGTTTAATGGGGGCGTGGAGTCGTCTCTATATACACGATCCAGGATTATCTGAATTGTTTCATCCACGGGGACGTTCGTGAAGAGGGACTCCACGTCCATCGATGCAATAACTCCTCCGGGGGGTGTCGATTTCAGTGCTTCTAAAAACTCGGCAGATGACTTCAAACTGTGGTCATCTGGAACATAAGGAGTCAAAATAGTATTCAATTTCTTCGCAAGCTGGTATGTAGGAGCGGGAATTTGGCTAATAATGGGGCTTAACGGGTTCCCTGGTTTATGGGTTTTAACGTTCCCGTATATGTAGCCAAGGTCGTAGTCCCCTACGATCGGCAGCAAGTGAAGGGCATTGGAAGCTGCATTGACAGTCTCAATAATCCTATTAGCCTCACGTTTAATGTCATCTACCGGTTCTTGGTGATTCTCTGGATTATTGAGACTGTCAATGCAGCTTCCAATGCCCTTCACTTGCTGCCGATCGTAGGGGACTACGACCTTGGCTACATATACGGGAACGTTAAAACCCATAAACCAGGGAACCCGTTACGCCCCATTATTAGCCAAATTCCCGCTCCTACATACCAGCTTGCGAAGAAATTGAATACTATTTTGACTCCTTATGTTCCAGATGACCACAGTTTGAAGTCATCTGCCGAGTTTTTAGAAGCACTGAAATCGACACCCCCCGGAGGAGTTATTGCATCGATGGACGTGGAGTCCCTCTTCACGAACGTCCCCGTGGATGAAACAATTCAGATAATCCTGGATCGTGTATATAGAGACGACTCCACGCCCCCATTAAACATCTGAGCATGCCCTCCGAAAAACTCCTTGAAATTTGTACAAAAAAGGCCCCTTTCTCCACCCACAGAGGACATATGTACACACAGAAGACGAGTAGCGATGGGTTCTCCCCTCGGAGTACTTTTCGCGAACTTCTACATGGGTGCTGTGGAACGTCGGGTATTCGCCCACATCGAGAAAGCCGTCTATGTACGTCCGGTATATTGACGACACTTTCATCAGCGCCAGCACGGTGGAAAGAAATATAGAGCGCTGGCGACAAGCCTTCCACGACCACAGCAGACTCAACTTCACCATCGAACATTGCCGTGACCGTCGCCTCCCCTTCCTTGACGTCCTCGTCGGGCAACAAGAGGAGCGCTTTCGTAAACCACAGGTTTGTATACGAAAACCCACGAACCTGGGCATGTTGACCTGAACGGCGAGAGCGAGTGTCCAGAGAGATACAAGCGCACTGCGATCAGCGCCTTCATCAGGAGAGCTCTCTCACACTGTTCTTCGTGGAAGGACACGCACACTGAATTAGAACGTGTTGCCCAAGTTTTAATTAACAACGGGTATTCCAACCGGGACATCACTAAATGCATTCGCAGAAACATCGATAAGTGGTATCAGCAGGAGCCTCGTCCCACCGCCCTTGAAGACGTCACTCTCTTTTACAAGGGAGTATTTCATAAGAAATACAAAGAGGACGAGCGAGCCCTTCGTACCATCATAGAAAGGAACGTCTCCCCACACGGACCCTGCGAAAAAAGTGAAACTAATAATTTACTACAAGAGCAAGAAGACCAGTGGCCTGATTATGAAAAACAATCCAGCCCCCGTGTTGCAGGACCCTCTCAAGAAAACTAACGTTGTCTACCAGTACAAATGCCCTGTCCGGGAATGCCCCGGCGCTTACATTGGTATGACGACTATGCGATTTTCGAAGAGGATATCCTGCCACGCTCAGGAAGGCGCCATCCATAATCATGCCAAAACGTCCACAATACCAGGATAATTAGGAATGACATTATTCCTAATATCAGAATTATCGATAAGGCAGCAGACCACCGTCGCCTCCGCCTCTTGGAGGCCCTACACATCGGGAAGGAGAGACCCAGCCTCAACACCACCCAGAGACTTCACTCCTCCCGACGGTGGCACGAAGGGCGCCGCCCGCCAGCACCATAGAGCCGATCGAACGGGCCAATCAGGTGGCCCCGTCTATCGGCAATGACCTTCCCAATACTACGCTCCCAGTCTCCAGCGTCCGCACGAGAAGAGCAGTGCGAGCTTCCACCTCTGCAAGACGGCTTGACTCGACTTAATCCTCTGTTCAGCCAATGAAAATGCAGCGCCATCAGACAGAGCACCTGGGACACAATAAATACCGCCGAACGACCCCATTTCAATCAGTTCAAGCTCACCTTTCCTTGAAAATGAACCGATGATACGGTTGGAAACGTTGGAATTCCGTTACACCCTTAGACTAAGATTTGTTAACCACTTTTGTTATCATATCAATAAATTATTATTTTTAGAAAACATTTCTTTCACCGAGATATGAACATCGGCCAGCTATTAGCAAATATCAGCCCTGATGAGAAGAGAATAATAAGAAGAATTGAAAAGACCATATATAAAATCAATTCCACTGATGCTGCCATCATCTTTAACAAAACATGTTTGAGAGAGGGTCTCCTACCTTCATATATTATTATTATTATTATTATTATTATTAATTATGTTTTAGGAGCTTGAAGTATAACGTCAGGGTTAAAAGCTGAAGCAAGAGATTAAATAATCAGGCTTCGTGGCTGAGAACCTGGGGTTGGGGGTAAGCATTTCAGGTCACGTGCTGTTCAGCTTGTGGACGAGTGGGGTGGGGGTTGTTGGGAGTTAAAGGCCAATATAAAGTTAAGTGGGCATAGCCTCACCTCCTCCTCATCCCCCCTTCCCTTCCCCAACAAGCTTCTTATTATAGCTATGCCTCACATCAACGGCTTGTGTGTGAGGTGGAATTGTATGTGAACCCACGCGGGAGGAGTGTGACGTGTGCTTTGCTCATGTGCAAACATACACACGTACACGTAACAGAAATAGCTATTTGCATGGAGGAGGAAAAACTTCATATACGCAAGCTAAAAAATTTATCTAACCTTGATGATGAGGAAATGTACCAGAAGTACATGTACAGATACGTATGTACACGTAAATTATATAAAGATGAAGCGTACATGAACGAAGGTCTGCGTAAGACTATAGTAGAGATAGGTCTATGGACCTTGGTAGAGATGGCCGAAGCAGAGCATTATATATGGAGCACACGTCCTAAGATTGAATGAGGAATGACTGATGTAATTAATAAACACCAACACAAATCATTATGTAAACGTAGGAAATTATAACTGAAGCAAACATATAGCTATATAGTACACGAGATTACGTGCAATTGTGAAAATTAACGTAATTCCTCCCAGATGTTTACCTTGCGCTTGAATTTAGCGGGTAATTATTGCTGGTCTGCATTCACTGGAGGATTTATATACCTGGAACACGTGGTTGGTCTCTGATTGTGTGGTAATGGTAATTTGATAATGTCAAGAATCTAGCAAGCTCGGATCCCTTATACACGAATTAGGAGGCGGGCAATGCCCCTCTAGTCTTATTTCTCAAAGAAAACTTTTTTTTATTTAACAAAGTACATACGTAAATCTGATTTTCGCTTACGCACAACATACAGCATTTATACATTCAACAAAATTTAATGTCCTTTGATCGTAGTAACAGTGGAAACACTCCCTTAATTGAAAAAGAATAAACTATACCTCGTTGATAAGTGTCGAGTGAACCAATAATGTAAAGTGGGCGCAACTTAACACTTCACGTGGCCACTTGCGCTCTTATTTATGCTGAAGATAATTCTTTTGGGGCCATTAATATGATGCGAAGTATTCCGTTATTTATTGTTTTCGTGTGGAATGTTATGGTCGTTAAGTTTTATGTAATGGAATGTCAAATTTTCGTCTTTGCTGTTATGTATTTAGTTATAGTCCTTAATTGAGGTTCGATAGGATTTACCTTATTCTTGTTAGATAGGAATTTTGTTGTAACATTTTTTTAAGATTTCCCATTTTGTGTAATCAAATGGTTTTTATTTCCATTTTGTTGTAACAGTAAGTTGAACATTTTTACATGTATTTCCCATTCCGTTGCAACAGTTAATTAAATCATTATTTTTTTTGTTAAGTTCCCCATTTTGTTGTAACTAATTTAAGTGATTTTTCCTCTAAATGTTGTGTTAAAAATATTCTTAAATTTTTCAAAACAAATATTTCATGAAAACTTCTATGAAGAGATCCCTCAAAACGCTTTATGGAAAACGTTTATGGGAACTTCTTTGCAAAGTTTTATGAAAAGTATCTTTGCAACTACTTGTGAATATTTACGTAAACATTTCATGAAAACTATTTCTATAGATTTTTAATAGGAAATATATCCCGTTGCATCTCACGAGATTTCTTGGTATGTTTAAAAAAAATCACTTTACTCGACTTTCATTGATGTTAAAAAAATTGTATGAGAGCTCACCTTTTTGCATATGTTTTATATTCATTTTACTTATTTTTTATTGATAATTTATATTTTCATGTTCTAAGTTCCAGCCATTATCAAGCCTTTGTATGAAACATAGCGAAATGTCTTGTTGTTTGAACTTTGTTTATTAAATGCGACGTATTTCCAGGTATTATTTCAAGTCATTATTTTATTGTTTGAGCCTTTTATACAAAAGTGGTATTACGCGTAATTTAATTTCTGGTTTTTGTGACAATTTTAGGCTTTCATTTCCTCTTACACACGACTAGGTAGTCTATTCGTCACTCCTTTGATAAAAAAAAAAAAAAAAAAAAATAAAAACCACACACGTACTCTGCTTGCGTTTTGCACAGAGGGAACAAAAGCGTACCATTATATTTCGTAGGTGTGTGGGCTCTAAGTCTAGTGGGTGGGGTATCATGTTAAAAGATCACGTGGATGACTATGTATCAGCGGCGTTTGTGCTCGTCTGAAGTCAGGCTCCCTCCCAGTCAAGCAGTGCTGCAGGAGAAAAATACAGCAGCAGCTGGTTGCGTATTTGTGTGTGTGCGCGTGTAGTATAAGAGTCAGTGATGCGCTGGTGTTGATGGTGTTTAGATTGTCTCCTTGCGGTGTTTAGAAACATGATCGCCGGCGACTGGCAGGCAATGAAAGGCAGCGACTGGTTTAGGTGTTGGCCAGCGATCATGGCGACCCTTTCTTTGGTAGGATTTTCGTGCCTGTGCTGTCGATCCGAAAACGCCCAATTCTGCAGTCTGGATACTGGGTGGATAAACCATTGTACATATATATAAAAAAAAATGTTGGTAGCTGTGTTGATTCCTAGGTAATAAGAAGATATTACACCCACTTGCTTTCAGGTAGTTTTGTTCAACGTTGGATTGTAATCCCTTGTGTGTTCATAAACAGGAGTTTAATGTGTGTGTGTATATATGAAAAGGAATTTAATATATAAATGTATCTATAAACAGGAGTTTGATATATGTCTATATATACATACATAAACATGTATTTATATGTAAATATATTGATATTGTTTTAGTGTTCAAGTGGTGTACTGTGTCAGGTGCGTTTATTTGTAGTGAATGTTGGGAGGTAGTTTTAAAAAATGATAGTGTAGTGGAGGTACAATCGTAGACCCTCTCAATATTTCATTGATAAGTTACCTTTTGTATCGTGGAGGAAACAGCAGTGTAGCTACGTACACCACTTTAACGGTAGTATGGTTAAGATAATTTTCGTTGCGTTTGTCATGCAAGTAGTCTTAATAGTGATTCCCTGAAAGCTGATCATGTCACGTACTCCTTATGGATAGTTTTGAGAATCAGATTTGACCTTGAGACTCAACATTGGTTTTCCACAATCCTTGAAACATCATACGTTCATTTTCGTTTTTTGAATTGCCAACTGCCTTTTACTGACCATGGAAGGGAATTTTAATTTCATGTTTCTTAAATCTTGATTTTTGAAAAAAATATTTTTCGGTAATAAAAATTAACAGAAAAATAGGTTTAAGGTTTACCTGTTTTATCTGAAATTGTCATTTCTTAAAAATCTTTTAATGTATTTCATGCATTAAAGCAAATACTGGAATGTAACTGGTGTGTCGAACGCTACATCAGCTTTATTGAATAAAATGTCAAATTTAGGAAATTAGTACTTTCTGATGTATTGGCATTTGTTTGAGAAAATAACTTCTTTTACTTGCATGCACTCTGTTGCATATCCATTCATGTCTACTCCTTGAAACTCATAGTTCAGTAACATAAATGATTTTCATTTATCGCCTATTATGTAAAGTGGAATGACATGGTTACCTTGTACTATATATTATGTGAATAATGTGATATTTCAAGTTTTTATCACTCAGTCTGTGGCTGAAAAAAATACAAATCATACAATTTAATGTGCATGACTTCGTTTGCAGAGTTTAACATTCAGTGTGAAACATGTCTATATATTATCAAATTTTCAAGGAAACACCTGCATTACTAAACTAGATTGTTTTTTATAGAATAGAATTGTGAGCTGTTTGTTGCACAAGGGTGTTGTTTTAGTATTCCAGATGACAATTTTTTTTTTTCCAGGATTCAGAAGTTTTAAGGGCGTGGTTGACAGACATCCGGTCCGATGAGTATTACGAGAAGTTCATCCTAGCCGGGTATGACATGCCAACCATCTCGCGGATGACCCCTGAAGATCTGAATGCCATTGGTATCACAAAGCCGGCCCACCGCAAAAAGCTGAAGGCCGAAATCACCAAGCTAAACATATCCGACAGACTGCCGAATTTCATACCGGTAAGGAGACCATTAAAACAAAATTGTGTTGCAATGGCATTGCACGGAAATGTTGGTTACTGTCATTTCAGTGTAGTCTTTCAGACTTCCAAGGGATTAATGAATTCATGGAAATATTAAGTTTTTGCTATCCTTGCTTTATTGCTGATAATCTGTTGCTCCAGTAAAGCCATATCAGTTTCCAGAGGGGTTTAGTCCGGTGCACTGTAGGCATTACAGTGCTAAAGGTTGTTTGTAGCATCTTTTAGACCTCCAGCAACACCCACTTTTTAGACCTTTACGTTACTGCCATTCCAGCTTCCTTTCTTCCATCTTGCTGTCCATCCACTTCAGCTCCCCCTTTCATAGTCTTAAGCGATGAATGGCTGAAAATATGTCAGTGCTATGCTTTGTAGCCAATTCTTAAAGTTTCATCTGATAAATCATTACAAGTTACTGCAATTGTTGTGATAAGTGATAGTATTAATGCAAGGCTCAGGGTCTGGCTAATCTTTAACAACAACAACAGGGGAAAGGAGCTTCTAGTCACAGATACAGTTCATAGTTTGCTCCTATTTTTCTCCAGTCCCCCTCAGCCAAAGGTCCTCTGCAGACCTGCAAATTCATTAGTCATACTCACACAGTTGTCAAATCCCCACTCATTACACTCAGAGGATAAGAAAGCCCATGGTTTTTCCTAGGAGGGCTTCATATTTTCAGTCCAATTGATTCCCAGTGGGTGGTGATTTTACAGTCTTAGAGCTGCATATAAATTCCACCAGTTGCCTTTTCTGGTCTTTATCTTCCTCAAATATCCATTCACCTCCAGCCTCCCATTTCAATGGTCTCCTCCATCTATAAGTCTGGTGGCTGCAGGAGCTCCACTTACACTATTCTCCCTCTGGTGTTAGGTACATCCCTAACTTGAGACATACTAATTTCCTGTATGGCATTTTTTCTCTGTCCTGTAATCTTATGGCTAATATTATTAAATAAATAATAAATCCTTATCAAACAATTGTTAATTATTTCATCATCACAGCATGGTTCATGTCTGTATAGCAATACAGATCAACCTAATTGATAAATAATCTTAGATAATGCAATTTCAGTCTATAGTACTGTATTTATTGGATTTCCAAATCTTGTTCAGCCTGGCCTTTGTGTGGTTTGCCTTTCTTTACCAAAACTCAAAAGGACCTGCATTATAGTTATTATTGTTCCTAAATATTGGAAAGATTCAACCTCTTTACTCCTTTCTTCATTTACTTTTATTATCAACCTGTTTACACATTATCAATATTTGCATTTTCATCCCATGTCTCATGATGTACACTGCATAGTGTTAAGCAAGAATTGTAAATCTTATAGTGGTTTGTTCATTAACATAGGATCATCTGCATATTTTAAGTTGAATGTTATTACTGTACAGTATTCCTATCTAAACCTTCTCTTCCATCTCCAACCACTTTTTTTTTTAAATTCATGATAAGGCAGTTAGCAAAGGTGACAAATTTCCCTGAAGATGTTCTTATGGTTACTGACCCTCTCTTAAACGTTATAAAGCTACTGAACTATTTGTCTAGGTCAATTAGGCAGTTGTTAATGTCACAGAATGGTGAGGCATAAAATCACTGGCATAATAACTGTACTAGTAGTAGTAAATATCACACTACAGTACGTACTTACTCGTACTACTACGGTGCATTCTCATTGCACAGAGATCTTAGAATAAACATTTCAGTAAGCTGGTGTTTTCAGTGATCAGCACAGCTGTTTTTTCTTCAGGAAACAATAATTCATTAAATCTCTTTCAGGGGCGACTTGAAGACTGGTTGTCACTTTTAAGGTTAGAGGAATACACAACTTCATTAAAGCAGCAAGGTTATACATCTGTGGAACAAATGACACAGCTTACCTGGGAGGATTTGGAAGACATTGGTATAACTAAGCTTGGCCATCAGAAAAAGGTAAGTAAGAAGCGCTGATAGTTCAGAGTAGTATCTTATCCCACAGTTGTTTTGTTGTCTATTTGTGGAAATTCATTCAAAATCAGCCATACAGCAAGTTTCATAGAACCCAAAATCTTTCTTAAAATTCAAATTTTTTTTATGATGGGTTGTAATTAGATATACAAATACTTTGATTTGATTTTACTTTGATTTTGATTTTTAATTGTTTTGCAGGTGATGTTAGCCATCAAAAGAGTGAAGGACATAATGGCTGGCAAAAAGTTTGCTAGTCAGGACATTCGACCTCAAAACCAGTATGGGACTCATGAGATTATGATAGCCCGTGAAGCTGGTGATGGACGTGAGCAGTTTAGTGCAGTTCAAGAATTCCGTACATTTGCAGGACCAGTGCACCCTAATGCAGGGGATCTTAATAGACTGAGTGGTCCTGCAGACCCAGGGGGACACTATGGAGTACCTAATCACTATGCTCCAGGTGTTCAATATGGCCCCATGGGTCCACCTCAAGCCCATGTCCAACCAATGCCTCATCAGTCAGGTCCTTATATTACTTCAGGACAATATGGTGGACCTCAGGGTCCTTCTCCTCCAGGAGGGAAAGTTCATAGTGGTTCTTCACATCCACTTCCAGGCCCAGGACAGGTTCAGTACAGACCTGATGTGGTTGCTGTTCAGATTCGACCAGGAGGCAGAGGGCGAAGTGCTGAAAGTCTAGAAGAGCCTATTTATGGAACATATCAAACATTTCACCCAGACAGTAGACTGTCTCTCAGCCAAGGTCCTTCTTCTCTAGGCAGCTTACCACCAAGGCCATTTCCACCACCAAGTATGATGACATCACATCCACAACGATCAATGGATGATGGTGACATTACCCCAACAAATGAGTTTGCTGGAAGCTATGAGGGAGGAGGCACTTTGCCAAGACCTCGAACTGCAAATAAATTAAGACCTGTTGCTAAGGTTACAGCAAAAACTCGTGTTGATATTCATGAGGTACCCCAGTTTATTAAAGATGGAATGAATTTAAAGAAACCCTCACAGGTTGAAGAAGTGGGTATGAAAGACTTAAATGTAAAGACGTTAAATCGCCAGAACTCTGAAAAAATTAGTAGTTCACAAGGCTCAGGGAGTACAAATAATACACCACAAGGTACTCCAAAGAAGTTACCTCCTCCTCCACCTCGACGCTCAAATTCTATCAGTGAATCCTCAAAAGATGCTGTCATTAGAGATGGTCAGCATGGATATCTAAAAAGAGGGTTGTCTTATGGGTACATGGGAATCAAAAATAATTTGCAACCTGATGTTACCCCAGATTTACCCCCACCTCCTGCCCCTCCAGATAGTGCCAATCATCAACACCTTCCAGACGATTTCCCTCCACCCCCACCGCCTTTGACATGCGTTACAATGGCCAGTACTTCAAGAATTACCAGCACAATTACCACTGCATCAATTACAAGTGACTCCCTAGCTACATCACAAACTTCAACTTCTGCAACAGAGGAAGTCTCCCCAAGTTTTAGACCCAGAAGAAACGATTCAAATGCTAGCTTTAAGGTGATTTACTTTTGTAGTTTTTTTTTATATTTACTACTAATGATAGCACGGCAAGTCAGTAATATATTACTAGTCTATACACAGTATCATAATAAACAGCTTTTTGAAATATTTTTTTGATAGGAGTTTTTGTCTTTTTATGCCAGATTGGGAATATATATACCAGACACTGTTATACAGTAGTACTTTTGGTAGCTTTATAACCATAGGTTTTTTTTGTTTATTTTCACACTGATATTTTGCTATATCTGCCATAACTATGAGGATATATAAGCAACTGATATTACTACAGAACTTTGAAGAAAAGTTCTATACTATACAATAAGTAGATCTGGCATGAATTACTTTTACACTAGGACTTAGACATATTTAGGAGAACCTTCTGGCTAAATTTGAAGATTTTTATTAATGTAACATTACTTACAAGTATCTGCAGTTTTGCTTCCCATGTTGTATTATTTTCTTGAAACAGAACTTAGATTATCACACACTGCAATCCTCAACAGATTAATGAAATGCACCAGTATTAATTTGTGTTAACTGTCATAAATGAGTTAAAATACTAAACTATTATGATAATTTGAAGTATTAGTGAAACTTTGGCCAACTGTACTGTAATCCAAGTACTAATCAAATTAAGGTTTCCATGAATTGTGTATTCTTTCAAATTTCTGCCAAAAGTTATAGTACATTTAAGTAATTTGATAATTTTAAGAGAAATTTCTGGAAATATTTCAGCGACTATGATAAAGGATTTTTTAAAAATAAATTTATCTTTTTCACAGTCAACATCAAGTACAGACTCCGATTCCTTACCATTTGCCAACGAAAACGCTGGGACTATTAAGCAGCGGGCCTGCCGTCCTCATCCAGGGTTAAGCGTATTAGATACACGAAACTCTCCCCACTCTTCTCCACGCTCCTCCCCAGCTCTCCGCCGTAAAGATGCCCAAATCCCCCTTCGACAGACTTCTTTAGCTGATACAGAACCATCATCCGATTGTACAGGAAATCCAGAATCTGGGTAAGTCCATTAATGTTTACATTAGGCTTTGTGTCTGATTCTTCAGTTGTAAGATGATAATAATTGAATGTCATAATGGGAACTTTATTCATACACAATATCACTTGTAGTTTTCCTTTCATTTTACTCCAGCACTTCTGTAGTACTGTAGTATATTAGATGATTTTTCCTCCTCTTTGTTCCAAGTGGAACATACCTGCATGAAGTTCTTGAAATGTTCTTGTATGTGACTTGTAAGGTTAAATACAAAGTTAGTTAGTGTAAATTATTCTAAAATGCCAGGAAATTTTAGAGGCAAATTGCAGTTATACACAAAAATAAACTGATATTAATCAGCTAAAATTAAGCTATGCACTGAGATAATTTAATTGCATGGTAAACGGTTCTTGATTGATAAGTATGATATATATTGTTGAATGTTTAGTTAATACAGTATTGAACCTTGCTGAATGATATTTTCATAAACAAAATCTTGAAATTTTATTCTGTTATTCAGCATAAAATGTGATGGTATTGAACCTTTATCTGTCAGTGAAGAGCTATCTGTAAACCTGTTCTCTCCTGGACATGCTACTGGAGAATGAATTAAGAATGTGAGAAGCCAGATACTGTATAGATTGTTGGGGTAAGTTAGGCATTGATAGCAGTGATATGGAGACAAGCAAACAAAAAGTGGGACACGTGAATGACCAAACTTGTTCTCATACTTTTTATTTACTTATACGTATCTTGAATTATCTTCCAAGTGTCTCATCACAGTACAGTGTTTTGTACTTGTGTTATGCAGCATGTGCATTATACAATATTACTACATTATTTTTCATTTAAGGATCAATATTTTGAGCATGGCATAACCAAACATGTGGAGATATAGGCAGGTTATTGTAATATATTGGAATGCTTGCTGTATATCAATATTTGTGATATACTGTACCATTAATGATGACGTTGGTCAAATTTTTAAGCACCCTGACCATTATGAAATTTCTTTATGGAAAGCTGTCTGCTCTGTGGAGTGTTCTCAACTTGTGATACTATATTCAGTCACTGAGTTCAAAATATTTGGTTACACACTTTAAATTTTTATTTTTGAAGTAATGTCTTGAATGCATTTCTGCTGTCCATTTCTTTCCATTGATGCTGGATAGGTATTGATAAATCTTTAAATAACTTTTCTCAGTATGAATTGAATGCAGTGTACACTCTAATTTTTAGCTATACAGTACTGAACTGTACATTGTAACTAGTTGAAATTTGGCAGTACTTATTTAAATGAAGGAAAATGAGTTGGTAAGACTAGTTTTGCTACTTGGGTTAATGTGCATTTAGATAATTATTATTGGGTGTACTATTGTTTACAGTATATATTGATGTTGTATTAAAAATATTTTGTTGTTGTTGTAGTTCTTGTGTTAAGGGTAGTGGTAGGAGTAGAAGCAGTGGCAGCAAACTTTTTTTTAAACATGAAGATCACAGTTGAGTAAATGGCCTTTACCTGTATAATAGTGGTCAACAGGAGTGCTGGCTTTTGTATGTTCCAATGTGTCCTCCATCCTTTAGGAATTCAAGGTCATCGGGTTACACTTCAGGTTCAGGGATATGGCGTTTGGACTCGACACCTCGTCTTGAAGCTTCGTGAAGCGGGCTACAGGTATTAAAATGGATGGTAAATCCCAAACTGTGCGAGCATCAGTATGCCTCAGTCAGTGGATAATATGGGCTGTGAAGTTATTAACCATTAAATTAAATGTGTAAATCTTGAGTGCTTTGAGCTTCTCTCAAAATTCAATCCATCTGTATAAACTGCATGATATAAAGAATGGTTTTGCCATATGAGAGTTTGCAGCAGATGCAGTGAGCCCTCAGAGGCTAATGGTGTTGATAGTTAGGCATGTGGAAAATGAAAAGCTTCTTGTATTTTGTGATGGAAACAGGTTCATCTGCTTGTGAGCTCTTGTTTGTATATGGAGGATAATGAATGTTTTATACTAACATTGGTTTTTGTATAGTCTAATTTCATACAAAAAAAAGGGGTAGCTGAACACTTGAAAAAATTAGAGTGCTTTTAACTTGGGACGTGAATTCTAAAGAAGAAAATTATGGAAGATGAAAATATTTTTTTCGAAGATTTCTTTGATGTTGGTGTTGAGGAAATGGAAGAATTTTCTCCCATGTATCAAAATTCAGAAGAAAAGTGGCTGAAGCTGTTGTTTGTTTCAATGAGATTGTTTTATGACATTCTGTGCAACTGAGGAACTTTCAAGTTGTCCATGGGTTTCATTTTGTGTCAGCAGAGTGGAATTATTGTAAGCAGCTCATCTTTATACAATATTTGTCTTAGCTAAAGTTACAATGAATTATGCAGGTTAGTTTATATTAGGATTGATTATATGTAGATGTCATTGAATGTAAGATATGATAATTTACGATCATTTCTGCTGTCAGATCTTGAAAGATCTATATTTCTCTAGTGATGGCACTGGTTTAAAGTAAAGGTTTATGAATACGTACATGGTTTCGCAACAGTTTGATTTGCTTGGACCCTTGTTGGACATTAGGGATATTGTGGAATGTGCAAAGTCATAGCATACTACGTATTACTCATATAGAATGAATTTGAATTTTCTGAGAATTACATTTTGGAATGAATACCCTATATATAAACTCACTTGGGTGACAGAAACTTTTAGAAGTAGTATAGAATATATACAGTTCTTGAATTTGTATAGTGGAATTTAATTGCTTTAGTTATCAAGCATAATTATTAATTTTGAGAAGTCCATTTTTATGTTTCCTCACCTGGTTTTCAGTACATAGAAGGGTATTATCTTAAAAGAATTGAAAATAACAATATGTACTAATTTCCATTAGGTTTTATGTATTTCCAGTTGTCTTTCTAGAGTAGACATTCTTTTAGCAAGCTTTGTCAATAAGGAAGAGAATACTGAAAGCAGAGGAGGCTGTTATTGGGAAGTTAAGTCTTAATAAGTCCTAGATACTAAAATATGACAGATCTTTGGAGAATCATTTTTCTTCTTTCTTCCTGTAATTCATACTGTACATTCAAATCTCTCATTTGTAGTATCAAGTAATATTTTTGTCTACTGTATTGTACTTAAAATTGCTTACCTCTCAAATTAGCTGCTACCACGTGTAAATTTGCAACTTTTGCTACAAAGGTATAGTGGAAGGATTCTGATGGGATAACGTAGTCCTTTCCATAAACTGTCATTCATCTTGTATGGTATTAAGAACAGTACCTTTTCTTAGGCTTTCCAGTACTTTTTCACATTTAGGAAGGTAGGCAAGTATTTGTTAGCAGTACTACACAAAAAGTTGTTTTGAATTTTATGAAAATTTTACCAAAGGTGGGCCTTGTTAGTAAATAAACTTTTGAAGGCGTGGATATTAAGTTAACTGCTTAGCTTCCAGGAGATGTGTAGTCTATGAATGCTCTTATTAGGATATGCTTTGCTGTTACAGAAGCATTTGTTTTTATATGCACCGAAACTGTTCTTAATTTCCTTGTCATGTAACTTTTCCTTCACTTTGTATACGTAGTAAGGTCTGTTATTACACATCACATATTGCATTGGGAATAGGGTCATTAATTTTTCAGATGATTATGAGGACTGGTTGCAATGACAATTGACAAAGCCTTAACAGTTAATTATCTTGAAAGAAACATTGATCAAATAGATTAAGAAAGTAAATAATTTTTCAGGTAAATTGGAAAATTTACAAAAGACTTGAACCAGTTTACTTCACTTCATAGTGATGCAATGATAGCCCAGTTTTGCTGTTTGATTTTGAGCCACTTGAAATTATATGTGGTGTGCATCATTCTCACATCTCTTGGCTTTGTATTTGTTGAAATCTCATCCACCTTCTGTCTGATACTTTTTATGTTATGGTTTTTATGAAATAAAGTGCTGCTGTCGATGTATGCTGCACTTGCATTGGGTAGTGTAAATCTTATTTATATTCTAAAAATGATGAGGTTATATGATTTATAAACCTTGATATAGCATTTGTTTTATATTTGGAATTATGGGGCTGCAATGTCAGATTTTTTATGGCCATACTTTTCCTCTCCGCCTTCCTTTAATCAATCTTTCCCTGAAATTTTGAGCGTTTTGTGACCAGACATGTAAATGTTTATCTTTGATCTTTGTTAAGGAGAATTGGTAACATGCTGAGTTGGCATATATATTAGTATCACCCTTCTGTTAAAATATATGTCCTTCCAGGCGCATTACCACTAAAGTAATTGCCCTGAGCCAATGGACCCTAATCCTTATTCTTTTCAAAATTTCCCTTTGTCTGCTACTTATGCAATTTTTTTTCTTTCAATCTGCCAAGAATATAATTTCTCCTTTTTTTGTTGGACCAACTTTCACCTAGTACAAGGAAATCCAGTACTGTCAGGATAACACTTAAAAAAAAATTTGGTCCTAAAAGTTTTGCATATTCTCTTCTTTTTCCATGATGAATCAGTAGTAAAAATTCCCCATTCTAGCTTTTTTGCTAGTAATTTTCTTGAAGTTCTAAAGCTTTTAATCCATCTACTACATCCCCTCGATAACCAGATACTAATCATTTGTCTTAAGTAATTTCCTTTAATAAGGTCTGCATGGATCTTACCTCCACATTGGCTAATTCATCTGACACAAATCATGTTTCCACCGCACTATTTTGAGGAGTCGGTAGATGAACCTAATTGTGATGTAGAGCTCCTGCTTTTTCTTGTGAACATACAGTGGCTCAGCTTAAAAAAGTGCCTGTTGCTTTCTTTCAGAAATTTCTACTAAGTATTTAAAACTACTCTCATTTTGTGCACTGAATCTAATTTTTTTCTTTATCAAAACATGTGTATTGGTGCCTGTGGACTTCTTTCCAGCTTTTTATTTAAAATTATCATCTATGAATATCTATATAGATCAACACCAGACCACTGAGTAAGGGATCTACTAGTACCTATTATTCACATGAGTTACCCATGGGTAATGCACCTTTAACTGAGGATTTGGGAATTAATTTCAAGGAGGGTCTTTATTCTCTTGTAATTTAAAAAGTGTTATTTACAAGGGAAATTCATATTGAATGAGGTCAGCATGTCAAGAGAAATACTCTTAGGTAAACTCATAGTAGTACTAATTGGTAGTGTAAGTAATTGGTTGCTACAGATTACAGTTAATTTTATGACCCTTTTTCCTAGCTAATAGAGGAACCAGCTGAAAGAGTCAACATGAATGTAACATGCATAGATAGATATTCAAGGAAACTATCAACAGCAATCCATGTTACCAATTTCATAGCAAGTGAAAGGAAACTTTTCCCTGTAGTTCCACAGTTTCCCATCTTAAATCTGTCTTGGAAGATGCTTTTTTTTTAACTGGTTGGATTTTAATAGTGGAATCTCTGCAGAAGTTATGTCTGATAGGTGAGCATGGACAGCCTGGATGGGACCTGTTTATAGAAGCTATATACTACGTATTTCTTTTCCACCTCTATAGACAGGGATTCCTCTTTGAGAACTGAGCCTTTAGTGGCAAACTCTTGTGACTACCCAATCAGTCCATGGGAGAATTAACTTATGTCTGGCAAAGGACACTGATCTCTTAAAAAGTCTCCTTTCCCTGTCCACACTCCCACACTAAAGAGTTCTTGCTAGGTCTCGCAGGCTGGGATTCAGGGTGATCAAGTTGTTGGCCTCCCCCACCCTTTTCCTTTTGTTTTCGAGGCAGTTCCAAGGTTTCCTAACTTTTCTCAATGAACCCTCAGTTTCATAAAAACTCAGTGCAGTACAAGATACTAACATAATGCAAGGGAGAACAAATTTCCCTGCTGTGTATTTGGTAAAATTTTTTCATAACAATTATACACACATTTTGTTGGTTCTCCCTTGAATCTTAGAATCATTTATTGTAGTATTGACAAAATAGACATTTAAGGTAAATTCTTAGTTGGTAGTTTTGACAGGCAGCTCTTAAGAGCAAGAGCCTGTTGCTGCTTCCAAAGGTAGCAGCAACTGGTCTCGATGTTACATCCTACAGAATTGAATTCCAACACTAAACCATTCAGCCACCAAGACAGTTTAGTGTTAGTATTTTGGCTTATTATTACACTTACACCTGTTGCTGGCAGGTATAGTGTTGAAGCCAAAATGAACACACTGTCGCCATGTTTATAGACTTGTTCCACTAATGACATTCATGAAGCTATACTATTGCCCATGATTTCCAGAATTCATACATCCACATTCACTGCAAAGAAATTCTTAACTCTTCTTTTTCATCACGTTTTGGATACATTCTCTAATCTGTGAACCAAACATTCCCAAGGAACCAAACATTCCCAAGGGAAATATATTAGAGAACTTGTCAGTTATCTCACCACAGCATTGTTGCTGAATTGCAGTATCATCTTATTAAGTGTCCAAAAGGGTTAAAAGTGCATTTTGGTATATGCATAATAATACCTGTTGGGATCATATAGAGTATTGAAGTTAAACTCTTCTTCAACATGGTGATACAGTGGGAAGTGTTTTGCTAATTACTGAAATGGAATACTGGTCATGGCAATCAGAACTGATATAGATGTACTTACTGCAAGGAATTCTTAAGGTCTAGCTTTCCTCAGCCTATTTGTGTATGTTCTCTAATCTTAAAACTTTAATCCTTAAGGAAATGTATGGAGAAAAAGGCCTCTTGGTGGCTGAATGGTTTAGTGTTGGAATTCGATTCTCGGGGATGTGAGATCGAGACCAGTCACACCAATTAATTCTTCATGTATTTCTCTTGAGGATGGGGGTTTCCTGGACTGGAGAACGTAACCAAAAAAGTTTAAAGGAAAGCAGGGTGAAGAATTCATTGTGGCAAATACGGTCTGTATTTGCCTGTTTATATTCACTTTCTTCCATCTTACTTTCTTCCCTCTCCTACCAATTGATTCATAGCGCAACTGCGAGATTTTCCTCCTGTTACTGTAATTTTCCATTTCTGTGCTGAATGACCTAATAGGTCTAAGATCTAGACCTTTGTCTTTGGCCTAAATTCCATATCTATTTTATTCTGAAGTTGTTTGATGGCTTACGTTTTCGTTTTTTTTGCGCCGGGGGGGGGGGTCGAGGTTGGGGGTTTATACAACGTATAGTTTCCATGTGTAATTTTAACAAATTACTTGAATTAGATGGTTTCAAATGCAGCAAAATCCAGCTAAACTTGAGAAAACTAAAGCAGTTGTTCTTGAATGAGGTGAAAACTGGAGGAAAAGTTGGAGTCAGACTGCTATGATAAGAAGGGTGCAGTAAAGCATGAGATACCAGGCAATGTAACTGAGAGCCTCGAATGTTTCTGTTGCACTATTGAGGGGCTTCCTTAACCTTACTGTCATTGTTTACAACAATTGCAAAAGATGTTCAGATTTTTTAAGATTCTTGTACAAATACAAGCCAGAATGTCCTCCTTATTGATTACCTTTAAAATTTGAGTGGAGTTTGGAGTATGAAATTTCAAGCTTTTATTAGTTAATGGAAATAGACTTGACTTCCAAAAGTATATTTTTGTCAGTTTTCTTTTGTTGAAGGTATAATTTAAATATGAAAAATGTACAATATTGGTATCCATTATGTACATGATGTATTTATAATGTTTGATGATTACAATAGTAGTTTGCAAATAAAATGCACCACTGGATTTTCTTTTAATAATAAAGTATAAAAAAAAAACTTGCATGCTTTGTAGAAGGAAATGAAATGGAAAATGAAATAGAATATTTTCCATTTGCATGCAAATTCCAAGTTTCAGGACACTTAATTTGGAACATTATCAGAATTTTCTGAAGAGTCCATGAATGATGAGGCCCAATATTGTATTTTAATGGTGACTAAATAGCCGATCGCTCTTTTATAGTAGAAGGAAGTGTAGCACTAATCTCAGTATTACAGTGACCAACATTCAATGAACTCTTAACTTCTTAGGCCTTAATATTTGTTTTTCAATGAATTACAATCTGACTTTGGAATTAAATTATCTCTTTCCTCTTCACACTAGGATTCAAATTTAGAGTTAGATCATCTATTTCAGGTTTGATTCCTTGAGTGAAGGGTAATTTTTCATTAAATTCCTAAAATTTTGAGTTTTTCAGTATGAAAACATAACCAAAATACTAGGTTATTGAGAAGTTAGTACCATTGCATGATGGCTGTTCTATATAATACTACATAGATCTGGTGAATGTGGTCAGTAGATCTCAAAGTAATATTATGTTCATCATTGATGCATGTATGGTATTTACTATACACAACTTGTATTGTAGTTTCAACTTAGTAGTGTATATCTTACTAACATTCTCCTTTTGTATTGCACTTGGATATACATAAACTTCTTTGTGTAGATTAACACCATCTTATTACATTTGTTGAAACTGATACTTCTGTACTTCTGTAACATTTATGATTATAGAACTTCTCATCATAGGATTAGAACAGTTGATGATATAATTATTTTGAACCATTTTTTCAGATATGATTTGTAGTTTTAACCTTACTATAATCCCCTGTAGAATTGATACAATGTGCTTCGTTGGTTCTGTGGGTGTTGTGGGTCATCCCTTCAGCCCCCCAATTTCATTGATTTCTGTCTACCTTTCTTCAGTCTTTTATCCCTCCCAAACTACCTGTCCAATCTTTAACTGTTTTGCTCCTAAAGAAATCCTTCAAACCAGACCTACTAGTTGAAAAATTATGGTATGGTTTAATTAATGTGTAGCAATAACATATAATTTACATCAGTTATAACATGGTTTTGTATAATTTTATGCAGTTTCTTGCCAATTCAGATAAATGCATTCATGGAAATTATGGTGTTGTACGGAGTTGTTCATTATTTGCAGTCTTATAGTTTGAAATGCCTTATTGTTGTTGAAGTTAAAAATTTTGCATTAATTTCCTGGATTTGAGCCATTTAAAGTGTATTCGAGTACTGTATATATTGTATGTGTTTAGTGTATTCATAGAGTAGTATATACTAGTAGGTTTAGAGTATTCATACTGTACTGTATATAAGGAGTTATCATTTTTCGTTAAGTTTTATTTTATGATTGTCTAGTCATGGGACTTTAAAAGTTTCATAACTAATGAAACTTTCTGCCACAAGAAAAATTCTGCATTATTGTTCAAATGAGTAACCATAGTATCATGTGTGTTCCTACGAGAATGAATTGCCTTATGGCACGCACGCTTCAGTTTGAAGTTGGTGACAAGATAAGTATTGACATCAACAACTGTTGCCCATAAGAAAATTTTTACTGCATTGATTTTTCTTGTTCATTCTTGAATTGTAAAAGCATTCAAGGAAGTACTTGTTCCCCAGACTGAATTAAGTATCCCATACTAATTCTGGAGATAATTTTGCACCTTAAGTTAGAGGACCGTCTCATTTGATGGCAACAGAACCACAACTTTTCTACGGTGCCCTTTTATCAACCCACATATTCAGTGTGTTGTTCTTATCTCTTGGATAAGACAACAAGTGAGCATAGCCTCCATCAGATTCTTATGCTGTTCTGCAACAAATTAAAGAACATTGTTAAATTTAAAGTAGTACATTATTACAGTACTGTACAATTTGCAAAGAACATTGTTACACAATACGTAATTAAATTGATAGTTATCATTACATTATTACAATACAGCAGAAATTGTAAACAGTTTGATTCTTTGGTAAGAACTGTCTTCAGGGTACAATTGTGACATAGTAGTATTTGTATATATTTTTGGTAAGAAACAGCAAGTTTTGTTGAAATGGTATTTTGATAATTTGTAGATCACAATGATGCTTCTGAAATTGTTAGTTTCCAAGTTTGTGCTTCTGAAAGACGACGGGTCACATTCCTAGATGTTGCTGCAGGAAACTTGAATATTTTGTGCCTTCTAATCCGAATTTTTATAATTTGTATGCAAAGATGCTTCTGAAATTGTTAGTTTTCAAGTTTGTTGCCTCTGTAAAATGACAAGTCACTTTCCAAGAAGTTTCTGCAGGAGACTTGCATAATTAGTCACACTGGATACTTTTCATTTCATGATATTGTGGTTATTTTGTTTCTGAAAATTATTTATTGTATAATCCACATTATTGTAAAAATATACTTTTATTTGCTGGGTGCTTTAAGTCAGAATTGTAATCAACATCCTAAATGACTTTGCCTTCATATTGGTGAAGAGCAAATTAGCATTTCACAGATTGCTGTAAGTCAGAGTTTTCTTGTTAGGATTAATCTTGATGGCTTATTCATTACAGTACTATAGAGCAATAGTTTGAAGTTAATATTGTAGATACATCACTAGGTTTTCTCATTTCCCATCAGATTCTTATGCTGTTCTGCAACAAATTAAAGAACATTGTTAAATTTAAAGTAGTACATTATTACAGTACTGTACAATTTGCAAAGAACATTGTTACACAATACGTAATTAAATTGATAGTTATCATTACATTATTACAATACAGCAGAAATTGTAAACAGTTTGATTCTTTGGTAAGAACTGTCTTCAGGGTACAATTGTGACATAGTAGTATTTGTATATATTTTTGGTAAGAAACAGCAAGTTTTGTTGAAATGGTATTTTGATAATTTGTAGATCACAATGATGCTTCTGAAATTGTTACTTTCCAAGTTTGTGCTTCTGAAAGACGACGGGTCACATTCCTAGATGTTGCTGCAGGAAACTTGAATATTTTGTGCCTTCTAATCCGAATTTTTATAATTTGTATGCAAAGATGCTTCTGAAATTGTTAGTTTTCAAGTTTGTTGCCTCTGTAAAATGACAAGTCACTTTCCAAGAAGTTTCTGCAGGAGACTTGCATAATTAGTCACACTGGATACTTTTCATTTCATGATATTGTGGTTATTTTGTTTCTGAAAATTATTTATTGTATAATCCACATTATTGTAAAAATACTATTTGCTGGGTGCTTTAAGTCAGAATTGTAATCAACATCCTAAATGACTTTGCCCTTCATATTGGTGAAGAGCAAATTAGCATTTCACAGATTGCTGTAAGTCAGAGTTTTCTTGTTAGGACTAATCTTGATGGCTTATTCATTACAGTACTATAGAGCAATAGTTTGAAGTTAATATTGTAGATACATCACTAGGTTTTCTCATTTCCCTGATTAGTCATAAAAACTTCACTTTGTGGGTGCTTCAAGTTCTACAGATTTTTCTCACAGGACCATCAGAGGGTTTTTTTTCTTGAAGCCTGAAGTTAATTTTGTCACTAAGTTTTCTCATTTCCCTGAGAAGTCATTGAAACTTCATTTTCTGGGTGTTTCATGATAGAAAAGCTTACATCCAATGAAGTTAAAGAAAAGTTAACCTTTGGGTGCTTTAAATTGTACTTTAGCTGGGTGCCTCATGCTAGAAAGTACTTCAGGTAGATTAAACCCTTCCAGTGAAGTTTAGAGAAGAGAAAGCAACCTTCTGGGTGCTTCAAATTGTAACTGCTGGGTGCTTCATGTTAGAGAAGCTTAGATTTTGGGTACCCAGCTTCAAGTTTAACATGATCTTTTATCACTGACTAATAATGTAATTTCAAGTTGGCTAGGATCCTTCCTGTGGAATATAGAGAAAGCTCACTTTCTGGGTGCTTCAAGTTGATCATCATCTTTTATCACAGACACAAGATAAAGCTTTTCTTTGAAGTTTGAAAAACTGCATTTTCTGGATGCTCAAAGTCTGTTGAACTGAAGTTAGAGATACTATTTTCTGGATGCTGCAAGTATGTTGAACTTTAGTCAGAAAAAGTGTATATTATTCTGGATACTACAACTTTGAAGACAGAAAAACTATATTCTGGATGCTGTAAGTCTGTTGAACTGAAGGCAAGAGAAACACTCATTTCTGGATGCTGCAAGTCTGCTGAACTGAAGGCAAAAGAAAAACTAATATCTGGATGCTACATGTCTGTTGAACTTAAGTCAGAGAAACTGTACTACCTGGATGCTGCAAGTCTGTTGAACTGAAGTCAGAGATGTATGTTGAACTGAAGTCACAGAAACTGTACTAACTAGATACTGCAATTCTGTTGAACTGAAGTTAAGAGAAACACTAATTTCCGGATGCTGCCAGTCTGTTGAACTCTGCTGAAACTGAAGTCAGTAAACTCTGCTGAACTGAAGTCAGAGAAACTGTACTAGCTGGATGCTGCAAGTCTGTTGAACTGAAGGCAAGAGAAACACTATCTGGATGCTGCCAGTCTGTTGAACTCTGCTGAACTGAAGTCAGAGAAACTGTACTAGCAGGATGCTGCAAGTCTGTTGAACTGAAGGAAAGAGAAACACTAATATCTGGATGCTGCAAGTATGTTGAACTCTGTTGAACTGAAGTCAGAGAAACTTGTGACTAGCTAGGCAGGATGCTGTAAGTCTGTTGAACTGAAGGAAAGCGAAACACTAACATCTGGATGCTGCAAGTCTGTTGAACTGAAGGCAAGAGAAACACTAATAGTATCTGGATGCTGCATGTCTGTTCAATTGAAAACTCCGTTGAACTGAAGTCAGAGAAACTGTACTACCTAGATGCTGCAAGTCTGTTGAACTGAAGGCAAGAGAAATTGTATTTCCTGGATGCTGCAAGTCTGTTGAACTTGAACTGAAGGCAAGAGAAGCTATTTTCTTTATTTTGCTGCAAGTTTGTTGAACTGAACTGTATTTCTCCAGATGCAGCAGGTCTGTTGAACTGAAGGCAAGAGAAGCTATTTTCTGGATGTTGCATTAGTCAAGAGAAATTTCCTGTACATTCTGGCAGCTTCATGCTGCAAGTTGTAGTCGTCATAGATATATCTTTTATATTTCATTTTCTGGATGTTGCTTAAGTCAAGAGAATTTTCCTGTATATTCTGGCAGCTTGATGCTGCAAGTTGTAGTCATCATAGATATAAAAGATATATTTATTTGAAGTCAGAAATATGCAGAATTCTTAAGTCAGAAATGCAGCTGTAGCAATATCCATGGCTTTTCTCAATTTTTCTAGTACAGAATTGTAACATCAGTGGCTTTTCTAATTTTGCTTGACATTAAAAAATTTCATTTTCTCGTGCTTCCAGCCAGCTTAACCAACAAGAAAGTTACTACATCTGTGGCTCTGAATCTTGTCTTGTGAACGTTCAGCTTGGAGTTTCTAATTTGGTTGATGATAGTGGAAACTTCTCTGTGAACATTAGCTTGGAGTTTCTAATTTGGTTGATGATAGTGGAAACTTCTCAAAATGTTATGCCCAGTTTCTTCATTGGTTATTGCAAAAATTTTGCAGCTTCTATTTCTGATTTCTGTATTATTGTAGAAACATCATTTCAAGGAAAGGTTTCTTACTTCTCAATGTTACGCCCAGTTTCTTCATTGGTTATTGCAAATTCTTGCTGCTTCTATTGCAGATTACTGAAGAAACTTTGTTTCTGTTGCTTTTCAACAGCTTTTCTATCCTGTGTTACGTCATAATAATATTACTTGAAAATTCCGGTGTACTAAATGAACACTGTTTTTGAATACTGCACTTGAATATCTTGTTCTCATCATCGAAATGCTAATTTCTTGAAATGTCTCCAGTGTATACGTACATCATGCATTGTAGCGAAAACACTTAGAACTGTAAATGTAAACAGTATTATTACAATTTATTTAACATATCTAAAAGATCATTATTATTACTTAAAAACGAGATCATAGCAAAAGCACTTAGAACTGTAGATGTAAATACAGGCAGTCCCCAGGTTACGACGGTCTCGCTTACGACGTTCCGAGGTTACGACGCTTTTCAATTATATACATCAGACATTATTTCCAGGGTACGACGCCTACAACGCTCATTTGGCAGATGAAATATGACACCAAAAATGCAAAATATTCAATATTTGAAGGTTTTTTTTTTATGAAAAATTGCCACAAGAATGCAGTTTACATAGTTTTCAATGCACCCAAACGCATTAAAAGTAAGGTTTTCTTAGGAGTTTTGACGATGTTCCGGCTTACGACGATTTTCGGCTTACAACGCGTCTCAAGAACGGAACCCCCGCCGTCGTAACCCGGGGACTGCTGTAGTACTATTATAAATTTATTTAACATATCTAAAATGAGATCATTCTCTGTTTTTTCAATTTATACGCATTCCAATTTAAATTTGTATCACTTTTAAAACTGTAAATAAAAAGATCAATTTTTTATTTAATAAAATTAAATGTTAATTTAAATTCTTAAAATATCTAATCTAAAACATCATTGTTATTACGAATAAATGAGATCGTTCTGTGTTATTACGAATAAATGACATCGTTCTCTTTTATGAGCTATCTAATTTAAATTTCTATCTTAAACCTGTATCTGTAAATAGAT
This sequence comes from Macrobrachium nipponense, assembly GCF_015104395.2. Taxonomy (NCBI): domain Eukaryota; kingdom Metazoa; phylum Arthropoda; class Malacostraca; order Decapoda; family Palaemonidae; genus Macrobrachium; species Macrobrachium nipponense. The sequence continues at coordinate 14,265,994 of NC_087206.1, forward strand.
ACTAAAAGATCATTCTCTGATTTAATGTTAATTTATAAGCTTTCTCATTAAAATTTTTGTATCTAAAAGATCATTCTCGGATTTAATGTTAATTTATAAGCTTTTCTTCATTAAAATTTTTTCTTAAACCTGTAACTCTAGTAAAATTTTTATCTTAAACCTCCGTATCTGTAAATTTATACTAAAATAAGATCATTCTCTGATTTAAATTTGTTTCTTTTATAAGCTTTCTTCATTAAAAATTTTTATCTTTAAACCTGTATCTGTAAATTGATACTAAAAGATCATTCTCTGATTTAATGTTAATTTAAATTCTTCTTAAAATATTTAAATTCTTATAAAACTGTAAATGTAAATAGATACTAAAAGATCATTCTCTGATTTAATGTTAATTTAAATTCTTAAAATATATAATGTAAAAATGTAAAAAATCAAATAAATCCAATTCAATATACAATTATAGAATTCATTTTACAAAAAGACATTTTATAATTTCATTACAGTTAAGTTTTAAGAAATAAATAGAAACACATGATTAATGAAATGTGCTTTCCATTTTATATATAAAATCCAGGCATATTGCCAGTGAACTCTGGGAATAAAGTTATATAAAATCCAGGCATATTGCCAGTGAACTCTGGGAATAAAGTTAGGTATGTAGTCAAAATTTTCCCAAGGTACATATTGCCCGTGAACTCTGGGAATAAAGTTTGGTATGTAGTCAAATTTTGGAATAAAGTTAGATATGTAGTCAAAATTTTCTCAAGATAAAGAAGATTTATCCGTGAATGTTCGGGCATAAAGTTAGATGTTATTCTCATCTGCTACATGCTAAAAGCAAAAATTTGTCCGAGTAAAGAAAGCTTAAAAGTTATATATGCCATTCTCATCTGCTGTGTACCAGAAGCAAACATTTCCCCAAGGAAAGAAGGCTTTTCAGTAAAAAAACCAGGCATACAGTTATATACCTCATTTTCATGTGCTCTGCCCAAGTAAAGAAAGCTTAAACGTTATATATACTATGCTGTTCATGTCTGCTGTGTACCAAAAGCAAACATTTCCCAAATAAAGAAGGCTTATCAGTAAAAAAAAAAAATAAATAAATAAAATCAAAATTTAAAAAAAGGCATTAGAGTTGATACCTCATTCTCATGTGTTTATCAGTATATATATCTCATTCTCATGTGCTCTGCAAAAAAACAAAAATTTCCCCAGGTAATGAAAGTTTGTTAGTACACAACCCAAGCATAAAGTTAGATATGTCATTCAGCAGTTCAACTGCTCTATAAAAGCCAAAAGTGACATTGACCAAACAGTGAACACCAGTCATAAAGTTTCTCACAAGCTTTATAAAAGCAAAAATTTACATTTACCCAGGTAAGGAAGACTAATCAGTGAACTCCAGACATAAGATGTCATCCTTATCTGCTTTGTAAAAGCAGGCAGGGCCTGACAGAAATTAATCACTCAATACTGATGCTTATTATTCTTCAATAACATATCACTGTCTCCATAACAATATTATAACCCTCTGATTTTGAAAAATCCCCTCCTGTCTAGGTGGAGGATTGTTCTCATGAAAGTTTACAGGTTCTTGAAGTTTGGCCATTTACTAATTCAGCTATATTTAAATGCCACTTTCAAAATTTTTAAACATTTATGTGGAAAAACCTAAAACAACAACTAGCAAATCAAGCTTCTACAGAACATAGTACCCATATGCAACAGCGACATAAAACTATGAAGAAAATAACTACAGACACCACTCAACAAACAGCTATACAGTACTACACTATTAGCCATTAGAAAAGCAATGGAAATTTATGATGTTGCAAGTTTAAACAATTAGTGAGCATTAAATGACTCTTAACAGCAAGACATTCAAAACTGCAGAAGCTCTCTGAAAAAATACAGTTAAATGGGCAACCAAATGTCTGTTGTCCTTTTCCTCCTAATTATAGAACATTTCCCACAAACAAGACATTTTCTCTCATGCCTGTGATGGCTGCCAGTGGGGTTTTCAGAAAACATCTTTTATACTTTATTTTCCAATTTTGTCCAATGCAAGCTTTATTGAGACTGAGTGCCACTTACATCAGACTCCTTAAATCTGTTGTAGTCTGGCTGGATTTGACAAAGAATATCTAATTGCTTATATCTAATCACAATTGTAGTTTACTCTCAACTCCGGTCTCCTTTCAGCTAAAACTGATATTAGTTTCTGTAAAGCATTGGATTATACTGGTACATATGTATTTTTTCATACAAATTCTAACAAACCATTGCCCTAAAACAAATCTTCACTATCAAATGTCTCATGCTGAATCTGACCCACTGTTCCTCTATGATTTGGACACATCAATATGAGTATGTACTAATTAAGTTTCAAACTGATTATGGGGGATAAAAATTGCAGTCTTTATTCACTTGAAGATGATTTCTCATCCTCTTTGGTAACAGGACCGGTCTTTCTACTCCTCAAAAATGATTGATCTAGTCTCCCAAATCAGATAAAAACCATGGAAGCTGTGCTGGGTGTAGTGAAATCTAAGTTTGACATCCCATTATCCTGACGTACTGGCAAAAATTGAGGAAAAACTGTATTCTGTAAAAATGTTTCATGCCCTCTGATAAATTTATTCATCAATTCATGGTTACTTCAAGAGATCTGCCATGAATTTACCAAGATAGTTACAAAAGTAGCTTAATCATATCTGTGTAGAGTTAAGATTAAAATACTAATCTCTGCTGGCATATATTTCCTACATAAACACTGAGTAAAAACTGTAGAAATACCTATTAAAAATGAAAACGTGTATAAAACCCCAACTCTTGTAGTATGATACAATAATACATAAAGTACAATGTATATACGTATGTTAAAACTGTAAAATATCAATTTTTAATCACTTTTAACCATATTTAACTCTGAAATCTTTGTGTAATACTTATTTTATTGTAAATGCTTCAGTAAAGTACAAATGAAAACTGACACCCTACACTGTGACCCAGCTTAATACTTAATGAATAAAAAATAACACTCATACCAATAATAACCCAATATTGTAAGGACAAAAGCAAGAAAAATACAAGTTTTAGTCTTGCAATTTACTCTGATTCTACAAATGATTGTGGCATTTTGATGTGATAAAATGTTTGGTTTCATTCATATTTCTTGAATTTTTGGGATGCATTATGGTAGGAAAATCTCTTACCATTAGTAGTTTGGTTCTCAAAATATCAGATGCATTTTGCTAAAAAGGTATTAGGTAGTTCTGTTTTAACCATGTACTGCATCTTGTGTTTCAGGGATACATTACAGAAAGAACAAGTTTCTTAGTGCAGATGACTGCAACACCAAACTATGTGAAAAAATTAATTAATACCTTACTATTTGAAATGGAAATGCATGCAAGGGCTTACTGAAATGTGAATGCACTGGAAACATTTTACATGCAACCTCAATTTTAAAGCAACTGGATGGTAGTGTTTGCTCTTCTTTTATAAGGAAGATAAACTGTATGTTACTTTATTTCTTTTGCATCCAATATTTTGTATATTTATTAACTTAGACTTTTCTTTCCACTTTTGCAGTTCTCCAGATGGCACTGGTGATGTGTTAAATGACATCGGCAACATGCTAGCCAACCTAACTGATGAACTTGATGCCATGTTGGAACAAGAACTTGTACTGAAGAACTAAAACAGATTATTGGTGTTTAGTGTCATGGACTGTAAAAAGCCTAGTTAAAGTCACTGTAATCATTTAGAGGCTATAATACTGTTTATCACCAATTAGAAAATCTTGGATTAAACACAACATACTGTGAAGATCAAATAATATGCATTAGTAAAGTCTGTGCTGTATAGATAATTTTTGGTATGGTAAATTCATTAGAGTATGCTGTATTCAGCAAACTTGAAGAAACTATGTACTGTGCTCCATAACAATACAGTAATGATTTTAGGGAGTTTCTTGTGCTATAATATTGACTGTTTGTCACTACACACAAATTGTTAAGAAGTCCATAATAGAGTTAGAGCATGTTTATGGGAATTTACCTCGGTACATTTACAACTGTAAAACCAGAAAGGTTTGATGTTGAAAATATGTCATGGTATTTTAATTGTGCTACCGGTTAATATCTATATATATATGTATAATACATAAATATCTTACAACGGTTGAGGCTACATTATACCATTGGATAAATATTGCTTTTTACAATGCCAAATATGCACATTGATTATTGAATCCAGTAACACTATATAATGAAAACCTGCAGTGTTCATTGAAAACCAAGACACTGTAATGTATTCTAATGACCAGACAATCGTAAAATTTACCACACTTAGTCTCTTAATTTTGATTCATTATGTTTTGTTGCTTGTGTTAACTTTTCCTACTATGTCTTTGGAGATGCATTGTAAATCACTTTCATGCTTATAAAGCAGGTGCACTTATGAGCTAAATATTGTTTTTGGGCTTTGTTTCTTTGAGGAGTTATTACTGTATTCAGCTTTCTGAACTCACATTGGAGAATATATTTAAATTACTGGCTTTCTTTTTGCATCTTAACATTATCTTAAAAATTGCAGTTGTTATTTCTTGCAATGTGGTAAAATATGTTCAGTCAGTGCATTGGATGTGATAAGCATAGTCTTATGAACGAAAGGTATCGTATATTGTAACTGAATATGTTGATTTTGTTTTTAAAAGCAAGTGTTGTGTGGTATCATGTAATCCTCTCGAGCTAATCTTACCTAGGTAGAAAAGCACATTGTGTTTCTGTGTACTAGTCACTTATATGGCTGATAAGCCAAAATAAGTGCAAAAAAATGTAATTTGAATAAAAACATATTTTGTTTATTTTTCTTGTAAATAAACTATGTACAGAGCTTGTAAATAATTAGGGAAGTCACAGACCATTGTTTATGGTAAATCATATGTTGTGGAAAGTGAGGAGGTGATTTTAGATGAGGTTTCACACCATCTAATCTAGTGATCTTCAATTGTTTCACTTCATATGGTTTTCACATCACCTTCATATATCTCATTGAGCTTTTAAGCCCTGTGAAAGTTCATATTGAGGGAAAAGTTTTTATATAGGTTTTTCTCACTGTGGTAAGAGCATGGAGCTGTTAGCACAATCAGTTCCTGGCCATATACATGTATTTTGAAGTACATAACCATAACTCAGATCTTTAACCTGTTTTGTGTTAAAGTTTTCCCAATTGATCATTGTATAATATATATATTTTAGTTATAGCTTGGGTAAATTTCTTTCCACACTAGTCCCAGAAGATTTCTTTATCCTGTTTTTAAACACTTGGTCACATCCACAGGGATACCTCTGTCAGTCATTTCTACATTCAACTCTATCATTATAACTGAAGATGTGAAACTTTCAAATGTCCTCAGTTCTTGAATTTTATGAATTAATACTTTGTTTTTGCCTCTGTGGTAATGACTAGGGGCATGGCAGTGTGCTGGCTAACTAGAGCATCTTGATCTCAGTGTGAAATGGTTGTCAGTTATCTGACAATAAAACTCAAGAGAGTTGACACAACAAACACAGGCTTGATTGAACTGGTGTTAAGTGTTCGGTACTTATGAAATGGGTAGGATACAATTCTTACACAGAAGCATATGATGAAAAGGTTCTTTTCATGCTTACATCTGCTGCCAATATGTTTGCTCTATTAGCCAAGTGACCTGATATTAGACCAGAAATAGTGTGGCAGGATTGACAAGTGGTCGTCTGTATTTGCACTGAATGTTTGTACACATTATTTATCCTCATAGCAATACAGCATTATCGCTTATATATGATCTTTTGGGTTATCTTATTGTGATATAAAACCGAAAATTAGTATGTATAGGGAGATCGGTTTTGAATTTTTACTTTGTAGGCTCCAATGCTATAGTAGTTCTTAATTTTGTGTATTATATACAGTTAGATAAAAAATTCAGATTATTTTTTTTAATTCCGATACTATTGTACTATGACGGCCGCTGTCAGACCTTAATACTTTTGCTGGTGTCCATTTAGTCTTTTCTCTTCCCCATTGTATCTGCATCATATATCTTAATAATGACTATCAAAAATATAACCTTTAGTGTTTTCATAATTGTTGTTAATTATCCTCCTTTGTTTTCTTTAAGATTAAAGCTTTAAAGAATATGGGCTCTGCAGAAAGCACATTTGCAAATGTTTCTCAATTATACTACTTCAATGCCTCATGATGATATAGGCTCAATTCCTACTTTTGGTGCTAGGGGCCCTCAATAAGATTTACTTTTATTTTCCTAGGATGCCAAAGATTGAATTGAATAAAAAATTAGGCCATATGTTAAGCGCAGGGACCTATGAGGTCATTCAGGGCTGAAAATAACTGAATATAAAATTAGGTCATATGTTAAGCGCAAGGACCTATGAGGTCATTGAGGGCTAAAAATAATGTTGAAACAATTGTAATGAGAGGGAGGAAAATAATATTGAAGAATGAGAAAATGAATGAAGATCAAAGGAATGAAAGGGGCTGAAGCGTCACTGCAAAGGACCTTAATGCCCACAGTGCACCACATGAGGTGAACTGACAGCACCACCTCACCCTATGGGGGCAGTTGCCTAGATAGAGCTATACCTCGGTGATAAAAGATTGCACCGACATTCACAAAGTCTGAGAATCAATTCCTTCTCATTGACCAATGAATGTACCTAGTGGTACATTGCATATCAAGATTGTTATTTTTCTCTCATATCCCAAGTGTGTGATCTTACAAAGTTTTCATTTTGAAGAAATCAAAATGGCAATAGTACATAGTGTTTACATAGTTTACAAAAGTGTTTTTACATAGGAGTCCCTCCACCTCAATGAAGTCTTGGAACAATTTGTACTATGTATTCCCTAGCAATACAACAAGTCTGAAATGTATTACAATTTTCAACATGTGCTATCAGTAAATGACCCTGGAAGCAACATAACAGCCATTTTAGAAGTAAAACTTGTTATGTCTGTATGCAAAACTATACATTAATTATGTATTAAAGTTTCTTATAGCAACACAAAAATTGTAGTTAAGCATGTGCATTTAAAGTCTTGGTCCCACTATATCCCTCTTAATCATTGCAGAAAAAACAACAGCCAATTAGAGGCTACAGGCATTTTACTGTATGTATTTTTATTGCACTGCAAACACTTCTGAATGCAGGTATATGTACTGCCATTCTGCAAGCTCATTTGAGCTAGTCTATATATATATATATAAGTACTTGCAAGTCTTTTAAATCCAATTTTGGATTCAATTAAAAGAATATTACTTATAAAAACACTATCATCATAAGGATGGTTTTTCCTGGTTATGAAGAGACAACGAGGCTAGGTAGATTAATACAGGTACAAGATTTATATAAATTCCATGTGTTTCCACAAAGCAACCTAAAGTAATTAGACTTGTTTAGAAAGCAAAACATAGTTCTAAACCTTATTGAAAACAAAGCAGTATGCCTCAAATTTTTTAGGGGGATTTTACTAAGCATACTTAAATATACCTGTTTACCATGTACAGTTACGTATTTGTATTTCTGAGCGTGGATTCCAAAACTAAAATTTCAAATGTTCTGACAGTAGTAATTCTGATCCAGTTTTCTGACAGTAATTCTGTTCCAGTTAAAAACAAAATGCTCATCTTATTTCCTTTGATACTGCCGAGTATTATGGAAATTTTTGCACAATGAAATTATACTAAAATGATTCAAACGAAGAGCAACTTTTAGATGTAAACAAACCAAAGGGTGCTCTAATGGCAAAATGAGCCAATTTTTAGGCAATTTAAAATTTGAGGTTAGCAGACGTTTATGAGTATTTCTCAGGTTTAGCTGGATTTTGCAGTATTTGAAACAAACAAACAATATATTAAGCACTGAAATGGAAACTGACAGTACATACGTAATGACAGAAACAAAAACTCGCATTTGCCCTATGAATCAATGGAAAGGGCAGAAAGTAAGAAGGGAGAAAGAGAATATGGACAGAGGTACAGTAAAAGGGATGAAAGGGGTTGCAGCTAGAGGACGGCAGGACACTGCAAAAACCCACAAGTAATGCCTCATGCAGTGCACTGATGGCACTACCCCCTGAAGAGAAAACTTAAAAATGTTTCTACTGTATTAATGTGTAGTATTACCTCCACCCTCACCTGAAAGAGAATTATTATTATTATTACAAAGAATTAAAGATAAAAGATATCTAAGTAACTTGAAAGTATTTTTACCCTATACATCCATCATGCATATATGCATACACATCGTTACCACAAGAAATTAACTCCTGCTTTCCTTAATTTGTCTGGATATGTTCTCTTACTCTGAGAACCTAATAACCCCCAAAGAAACTACAATTAGGCAATTCTCACTTCCCAACGAATTGCATTACAAAGCTAAACTATTCAGTCATCACAAAGGGTAAAAGTTTTTATTATACCTGCCGAGGTCAAATATAGCACACAAGTCTGAACACACCCATCCTCGTCCTGGTGGTGTTATGGAAAGTGTTCCTCTAATGGTTGAAATGATATACTACTACTGATAATGACTACCTGAACTTAGACAGACCCTATTTGCCACAATGAATTCTTCACCCTGCTTCCCTTTAAACTTTTTTGGTTACGTTCTCCAGTCCAGGAATCCCCCATCCTCAAGAGAAATACACGAAGAAGACTCTTAATTCGTGTGACTGGTCTCGATATCACATCCCCAAGAATCAAATTCCAACACTAAACCATTCAGCCACCAAGAGGCCTTTTTCTTCATACATTTCCTTAAGGATTATAGTTTTAAGATTAGAGAAAATAACCAAATAAGCTGAGGAAAGCTGGACCTCAAGAATTCCTTGCAGTAAGTACATCTGTATCAGTTCTGATTACCATGACCAGTAGTATTCCATTTCAGTAATAGAAAAACACTTCCCACTGTATCACCATGTTGAAGAAGAGTTTAACTTCAATACTCTATATGTCCCAACAGGTATTATTATGCATATACCAAAATACAGTAGTACCTCGAGATACGAAATTAATCCGTTCCGAGGCGCCTTTCGTATCATGAGGTTTTTGTACCTTGGACCACATTTTACATGTAAAATGGCTAATCCGTTCCAAGCCCTCCAAAAAACACACAGTAAATTTTCATAATAAAGCTAAATTGACCTATAAACAATGAAATACTACAACAATTTGGACCAGTCAATACGTAACTTAATAATAAAAATGCAAAAATGATTGTCATGATACAATAAAGTTTTGTACATACTTACCTGGCAGATATATACTTAGCTATAGACTCCGTCGTTCCCGACAGAAATACGAATTTCGCGGCACACACTACAGGTAGGTCAGGTGATCTACCGCCCTGCCGCTGGGTGGCAGGAATAGGAACCATTCCCGCTTTCTAATCAGATTTTCTCTTCCACCTGTCTCCTGAGGGGAGGCTGGGTGGGCCATTTAATTGTATA
>NC_087206.1:14281009-14297433 GCF_015104395.2 Macrobrachium nipponense
GCCTGGAAATATAATTTACTGTGGTGTTTTTGGAGGGATTCGAACGGATTAGCCATTTTACATGTAAAATGTGTTCCAAAGACAAAAAACTCTTGATACGAAGGCCGTCTCGAACGGATTAATTTCGTATCTCGAGGTACCACTGTATATATATATATATATATATATATATATATATATATATATATATATATATATATATATATATATATATATATATATATTATTTATATATATATATATATATATATATATATATATATATATATATTATATATATATATATTTATATATATATATATATATATATATATATATATATATATATATATATATATATATATATATACATATATATATATATATATATACACACATATATACATACATATATATATATATATATATATATATATATATATATAGATATATATATAGATATATATATATATATATATTTATTTTTACTTTTTAGCCCTCATGGTATGGTCAATATGGTCTAGTCACCTTGTGGTCACGTCCCCGTTGACAGATCATCTGGAGTGCACCAGCTATATAGGTCTCTACCTTGCTGGCAACTCTAGTAAAGCAGAAGCAGACTTGGGTGACAGTAATCACAAAGTCAGCTATGCTAACAGGTGGAACCAAGATGTAAATCATCTGCATGCATTTTGTTTCCCAAAATCCTTCTATCTGTCCCTTCCCACCTCCAATGGTGGGATTCAGCTATATATATATCTGACAGGTAAGTTTCATGAACAAAAATGATATTGTTATAATACAATAAAGTTTGGTCATACTTACCTGGGCAGATATATATAATCAAGTACCCACCCACCTCCCTCAGGGGACAGTGGGAATAAAAATATGAATAGAAAATGGGAATGGTTCCTGATACCCGCCTCCCAGCGGCGGGAATGGGTACTAACCACCTGGCCGACCACTGCATGTGCCGGAAGTTTTTGAAATTTGTCAGACTTCGGAAATACAGCTATATATATATCTGCCAGGTAAGTATGAACAACTTTATTGTATTATAACAATATCATTTTTTTGTAAAAGTTTAAGTGTTACAGTTTTTTGTTAATGTTTTGTTTTGTAAAGTTTAGTTAGTTTTTCTGACATTTTTTATGTGTTTTGTAAAGTTAAGTTGTACGTTTCTGCCGTTTGTCCTCCTCTTCCTTTGCGCCACTTTCGGAGATAGCCTCACTCGAAAGTTAAGCTTCCACATTTTACGTTACAGTAATAATATTTCTTGTACACTAATATACACTTTATTTACAGGTTTTGTACATTCAACTTCCTTGTCAGATATATACTTAGCTATAGACTCTGTCGTTCCCGACAGAAATTCGAATTTCGCGGCACACGCTACAGGTAGGTCAGGTGATCTACCGCCCTGCCTCTGGGTGGCAGGAATAGGAACCATTCCCATTTTCTAATCAGAGTTTCTCTGTCGCTGGTGCCTACAACATCATTGTTGGTACCTCCCGACTTGATTTTCGTAGTTTTCATCGCCGTTGATCTTTTGGACTGTCTTTTTGGTGACGTATTTGGATCTGTGATTTGGCATACGCTTTTGTGGACTGTTTTTTGGATTTGCTTCGGATTGTGCTCAAAATGTCTGACTCTAGCTGCGAAGTTAGAAATGTGTGAATGAGGGTTGTTTGGTGAGAGTACCGAAAGTGTCGTTAGATCCTCACAATGTATGCAAGAGGTGTAGGGGGTATGAATGCTCTAGAAATAACACTTGCAATGAATGCGTGAATATGAATGAGAAAGAATGGAAGACACTAGATTCCTACTTAAACTAGAGAGAGATAGGGTTAGAAAAGCTGCCTCTAGAAACTGAGTAGATCTTGCTCTAACGAGCCAGTTAGTTATAACTAACCCCCAATTAATTGCTTCCTCACATGCAGTATCACCCTCTCCCGTAGCAGATAATGCAAATTCTGCTACGGAGATTGCAAATCTGAAGACCGCATTAAGAAGGATGGAGCTTAAAATGCAAGCTCTTCAAGGTAAGACTGTGGAAAGTGACGTAAGTGTCCCCAGTGTAGTGGAGGGTGTGTCTGATCCGCTCTTTCTCGCTCCCAGCCCTAGACCTCTTCCAAGCTCCCAGGCCCAGAGGAGAAGGAATGTCGACAGCCGTACGGAGGTCATGGAGAATCCCACCAGATCAGGCGTCCCCTCGGCAGAATCTGTAGTGTCTCAGACTGCCAAGGATCAGCCATTGGAAAGGCATCCTAAAAGAGTGCTTCCCCTCATCCGATTCGTCTTCCCGCAGAAATGGATGGACTTCCGACGAACTATCGCGTCCGATCAAGAGGAGTTGGAAAGCGCCTACGCTCGACTCGAGCCCGGAACGTTTCCCGGAGGATTCTCCCTGCGAGAGGAAAAGAGCCAAGAGGACATGGAATTCTCCTGCTCTAAGATCACGATCGCCTACGCCTTCCAGGGCGCATTCTCCTATTCCTGATAATGGAAAAGGAACAAACAGCGACAGATATACTACTTAAAATGCAGGAACAGATATCTTTCATTAGTAGGAGTATTAAGAAAAGACCTCCTAGGAGATAACTCTTTTCTTCCTGTTAAGAGATCTTGTCCGGTGGGCGTTCTGGACTCCAGGCTCCTCTCCTCTACTCCTCGTCCGAGAACAGAGACGATAATGGAAGAACGGACAGAAACTCATAGGCTTGGGACGTCAGATACGGACAGTGACAATGAGTGTCCGAGTCGGACAGATCCAGCCAGGCGCTCGGCGCCAGAAGTGGACGACTTGGACAGGAAAAAGTGTCCTACACGGACAGCGCCAACCAGCCACCAGCCACCAGACGCAGACAGCCCGACAGGCAGAATTATAGTATGCAGACAGCTACGACCAGGCGCCAAGCGCCAGATACGGACAACCTGGACAAGGCGGACAGCCAGGACAGGAAAAAATGTCGTACGCAGACAGCGCTGTCCGGGCGCCAAGCGCCAGAAACGGACAATATGGACAGGCAAAAGTGTCGTACTGGGACAACAACAGCCAGGCGCCAAGTTTCCAGATGTGGACAACTCGACAGACGACTGTCCGAGGCGGACAGAGACATCCAGGCGTGAGGAACGAACCAAGCTTTGGCGCCAGATAGGCGCCAGCGCCAGGATTTTCTTCAAGGAAACCATACAAAGAAGTCAACCAGGATGCGTCTCTTTATGATTTTGACCAGGAACAGGTTTCTCTGGACAAGGGCGCAAGATGTCGCACAGGCGGCCATCGTCCTTGTCACGATATATCTGTTGCTGGTGGAAGCTTGTCGCAAGCACAGCCTTCTCCTGACAGGGATGCAAGATGTCGCACAGGCGGCCGTCATCCTTGTCAGGAGGGCTTCGATGATGATCGGGTTTTTTCGCGGGATCGGCATTCGCCTGACAGGGACGCAAGATGTCGCACAGGCGGCCGTCGCCCTTGTCGGGAGGGATCTGACCCTGCTAAAAGCCCTTCACCTTGCGAGAAGAGACGCTCTTGTAAGGACAATGCTTTTTCCCTATTTTCATCGAACTCAATCATCAAGTCGCGTTGTTCTTACTTCCATCTGATAGAGCGTTCCGCGGCCTTTTCGCTGATGTATAACACATGCAATTCCATTATTTGTACGCCTAATTATATCTAAATGTATGTCTTTAAGAAAACACAATTTCATACAATCAACTTACCTGTCAGATATATACATAGCTAAGACTCCGTCGTCCCCGACAGAAATTCAAATTTCGCGACCACTCGCTACAGGTAGGTCAGGTGATCTACCGCCTGCCCTGGGCGGCAGGACTAGGAACCATTCTCGTTTTTCTATCATATTTTCTCTGTCGCCGGTGGTATCAACATTGTTGCTATTACCTCCTGACTTAGATTCTTATTTCATCCTTTGATCATCGTTTCTCGGCTTTTTTGGTGACGTATCTGGATCGTGTTTTTGGCATTCGCTACTGTGGACTGATTTTGACTTGCTTTTTGGAATTTTCTCAGTATGTCTGATTCAAATGTGAGTGTGAGAATGTGTGTGAATGTAGGCTGCAGGGTGAGGATACCGAAAGCTTCGGTTGATCCTCACACTGTATGTCGTAAATGTAGGGGGTTTCAGTGTTCTGCTACTAATACCTGTCATGAATGTGAGGGATTAAATGCAGAAGAATGGAAGACTTTAACTTCTTATTTGAAGAAGTTAGAGAGGGATAGGGTTAGACGTTTGAAAGGTGTGAGTACAAGGCCTATTGAGCCTTTTATTGATCCTTATTCTAATCCTGATGAGTTGGATTCTCCCTATTTGTCTAATTCACAAGCTTTACTTTCTGAATCGGCCTCGGAAATCGCCGATCTGAAAGCTACAATTCAGCAGATGAAGTCCAAAATGGCGGACTTACAGGTAAGGCTAGTGAAGTGAACATTACAGTGAAGTGAGTTCTCCCAGTGTTGTAGAGGGGGCGTTTGATCGTCCCTGCGACGCTCCCAGCCTAGACCTCTTCCAAGCTCCCATGCCCAGAGGAGAAGGAAAGTCGAAAGCCTTAAGGAGGTCGTGGGGAATCCCCAACGGTCAGACGTCCCTTCAGCAGGCTCTGTTTCGTTGCAGGCTGCTCAGGGTCGCTTTAGAAAAAGCGTCCTGCGTGAGTGTTTCTCATCCTCTCCCTCTCCCTCACCTAAACGAGGGTGGAAGGAGTCGGATCTATCTAGGCCTCTGAAACGGCATTTGAAAGAACCTGAATTGGATTCGAGCCCGGAGCGTTTCTCAGATGAAGCCCCCTCGTCAATTAAAAAGGCGAAGGTGGCGTCAGCGTCACCCGACGTGGACGTGGAAGAACGCTTTCCTACTCCTTCTCCCCCGATTGAAGATGACGTGGGAGAAGCTTCAAGGAAGATTCTCATGGCAGTGCAGGAACAACTAGCCTCTTTGGTGGGAGTGTTAGCGAGGGATCCTCCTCGTAGGAAGGACGTTTCGCTTCCAATCAAGAAGTCTCGTCCTCTCTCCCTGCAAAGCGAAGAGGTCATGCAGACGTGAAGCTTCCAAACATACCGCAGAGGCGTCGGTTTCAAGAGCAAGATCGAGGGAATCTTACGGCAGAAACGTAACGCCAGATAGACGTGAGGCGTCTTATAGGCGTGAAGCGTCATTAAAAGCGTCTTATAAGCGCGAGGCTCCAACCAAGGTATTGGCGTCAGTTAGGACGCTAGTTGAGAGCGAAGCGTCTTCCAGGCACGAGGCGTCATCCAGACGTCAGCAGCCAGACAAGCGGAGGTGTCAGCCAGGACGTTGGCGGACGAGAAGCGTCATCCAAGCGGGAGGCGTCATCCTTTTATGGAGAGAAGCCTAGGCTGTTGGCGCCTTCCAAGAATATTAAAGCTTTGAAGAGGAAGGAATATCATTCCCTTAGCCCCTCTCCTATCAGGAGTTTGTCTCCCCCAGAGGAAAGACGTCCTGATTTGTTAGCGGAGACTCATCTAGACCCCGAGTTAGAAGTAAACTCGGAGGACGAGTATCAGGGAAGAGAGGACTGTCGAACTATAAAGTTTTGACAGCCTTGCTTCTAGAAGAGTATGGAGACGACTTGACTCCTGCCGCTCCTCCTCCTCGCGCTCTCTTTTCTCGAGTGCAAGACGAAGAAGTCTTCGTCTTAGAAATGAAGCCCGCCATTTCGATGAAGAGGGCTCTTCAGTCATTAGACTCATGGATGAAGTCGAAGAAGGAGTTTGGTAAGAACGGTCTTCTGCATGCCCCCAGCGAGACTAGCTGGTAACGAGGCATTTAGTATCAGACGGGAGAGAATATGGGCATTTCTCTTCCGTCTTCGACAGAAGCAGACTTTTTCGACCTTAGTTGACGCTTCTCGTAGACAAGGTTTGAACTCTGCCCGTATAACTTGGGGCATTTCAGAACTGGATCATCTCCTCAAGGGACTCTTCCATGTATTGGAAGTTTTCAACTTCTTAGATTGGTCCCTTGGGGTGATGTCCAAGAAAGCCCATGATTTCTGAAGGACTCGAACCAGAAGTCCTTCTGTGTATTTTGCTTGTTTATAGACAAAGCGGTTCAGGATGGATCGGTTGAGATCTCCTCTTTATTGGAGCAGGTCTTCTTAAAAAGAGGACAGTTTATAGTGCCTTTTTGACCAAAGCGGTCTCCCACTCTCAGAGGGCAGCGCTACTGTACTCTCCATTGTCAGACTTTTTGTTCCCCTTCTCAGTTAGTGAAGGACATTTCTCGTTCATTAACTGAGAAGGCGACTCAAGACCTTACGCAGTCAGCAAGGAAGAAGAAACTGCTACTGCAACGGAAAAGAAAGGACCGAGTACATCAGTTCAGCCCTTTCGAGGTGGCCCGACCTCCAGAGCTCCCGCAAGAAGGAAGGCTCCTGAGAAGAGAGGTAGGTCTGCTTTCGTCCCTTTAAAAAGGGAAAGTGATGCTTCTCTCCTCCAAGCACCAGTAGGTGCCAGGCTCCTGGGATTTGTGGAGGCCTGGGCACTTATAAACGCAGACGCTTCATCTATGTCTATAATAAGGAAGGGATATCGTATCCCTTTCCTGAACACTCCTCCCCTAACGTCAACACCGCGGGAACTAACAGCCAAGTACAAGGATCCTGTGCTGAGAGATACTCTTCGATCGATGGTGGATCAGATGTGGGACAAGAGAGCAATAGAACTAGTACTGGATCAAACTCCCCGGGGTTTTACAATCGCCTTTTTCTGGTTGCGAAAGCCTCGGGAGGCTGAGACCAGTACTAGACGTCAGCTCTTTGAACAAATTTGTTCAGAAGGAGAAGTTCTCGATGGAGACTTCTGCCTCAGTTCTTGCGTCAATGCGACAAGGAGATTGGATGGTGTCTCTGGATCTCCAGGACGCCTATTTTCACGTCCCGATCCACCCTTCATCGAAGAAGTACTCCGTTTCATGACAGGGGAAGGATCTTTCAGTTCAGAGCCTTGTGTTTCGGCCTTTCCACAGCTCCTCAGGTCTTCACAAGCCTGATGAAGAATGTGGCGAGGGTTTCTTCACCTCAAAGGAGTAAATATATCTCTGTATCTGGACGACTGGCTCATCAGGGCCAGATCAGAGAGACAGTGCTTGGAGGACCTTACGTTGACTTTAAACCTGATCAGATCGTTGGGATTACTCGTAAACTCGAGAAGTCGCAGCTGACCCCCAGACAGAACTTAGTCTATCTGGGGATTCAGATGGATTCTCGGGGTTTTCGAGTATTTCCTTCGCAAGAGAGAATCGCAAAAGGTTTGCAGAAGTCTCTCTCTTCTTAGGGAAGGAACAGACGTCGGCGAGGGAATGGCTGAGCCTTCTAGGGACCCTTTCCTCGCTCGAACAGTTCTTCCCGCTAGGAAGACTTCATTTACGTCCGCTTCAATTTTTCCTCAAGAGGTCTTGGAGTTGGAAAACCGGACATCTTTCAGACGCCTTTCCCATTCCAGTGGAGATAAGACCGCACTTGGAATGGTGGTTGCCCCCTCGAAGAGAACAAAGGAATCTCTCTAAAAATCCAGAACCCAGACCTAGTGTTGTACTCCGACGCGTCGGAGAAAGGTTGGGGAGCAACATTAGGCTCGAAGGAGGTGTCAGGCACCTGGGAAACAGCGCAGGTGTCTTGGCACATAAACTGCAAAGAGCTCTTCGCCGTACACCTGGCTGTGAAGAGTCTAGAACCTCTTGTTTCGAACAAAGTAGTTCAAGTATTTAAATGTGGACAACACCACAGCACTTGCCTACATTCGAAAACAAGGAGGGACTCACTCCTCGTTCCTTTACGAACTTACAAAAGATCTTTTACTTTGGACGTCTCAGAGGAAACATCTCCCTTCTTACAAGGGTTCGTTCAGGGAGAAAGGAATGTGAGGGCGGACAGGCTCAGCAGGAGGAACCAGGTCCTTCACACAGAGTGGACCCTACACGAAGAGGTGTGTCAAGATCTCTGGTCTCTGTGGGGGACTCCTCATGTGATCTCTTCGCCATGTTCATCTCCAAAAGGCTGGCAGTCTTTTGCTCGGTCGTGGAAGACCCCAGAGCTCTTATGGTAGACGCCTTCCTGCTGGACAGGTCTCAGGTAGACGTCTACGCTTTTCCTCCATTCAAAATCCTGGGACTAGTGCTGAAAAAAAGTTTGTGGCTTCAAAGGAGACGAGGATGACATTGATAGCCCCCTTTTGGCCGGCTCAAGACTGGTTCACGGAGGTGGTGGAGTGGATCGTAGACTTTCCCAGATCCCTACCAAGAAGGATGGATCTTCTCAAACAGCCACACTTCCAGAGGTATCATCAAAACCTCCCCGCTCTCGCTCTGACTGCCTTTCGACTATCGAAAGACTAGTCAGAGCAGAGAGGGTTTTCTCGCGAAGTTGCAAGCGCGATCGCGAGAGCCCGCAGAACCTCCACTAGACAAGTATATCAGTCCAAGTGGGAGGTTTTTAGAAGGTGGTGTAGAACTAAGAAGTTGTCCTCCTCCACTACCTCTGTAGCGGAAATTGCGGATTTCCTTCTATTCCTGAGAGAAGAATCTCATCTAGCTGTATCCACAATAAGGGATACAGAAGTATGCTTTCGGCAGTCTTCAGGAATAGAGGATTAGATCTGGCAGATAACAAGGATCTCCACGATCTCATAAGGTCCTTTGAGACTTCAAAGTCTAAGGAACCCTCCTAACTGAACCTAGACGTGGTTCTCAAGTTCCTATCATCCGAAAGGTTCGAACCTCCTTATCTGGCATCGTTTAGAGACATCACCAGAAAATGCCTATTCCTATTATCTTTAGCTACGGCAAAGAGAATTAGTGAATTACATGCTCTGCAGGATAAAGTAGGATTCAAGGGAGACTCAGCTATTTACTCGTTTAAGACCCTGTTTAGCTAAAACGAGAATCCCACGAATCCCCTGGCCTAAGTCATTCGAAGTCAAAGGCATATCGAGTCTCGTAGGCAGAGAAGCAGAGAGGTCTCTATGTCCTGTAAGAGCTCTGAAATTCTACCTTCAGAGAAAGCACCAGATGGGAGGCTCTAGGCAAGGTCTTTGGTGCGCGGTAAAAGACCCCACAAGACTGATGGTCCAAGAATGCTCTTGCGTTCTTTGAGAAACATCATTACAGACGCGCATAAGGTCTGTCCTGACGAAGAGTTCCGACTGTTAAAAGTGAAAGCTCATGAAGTGAGAGCAGTAGCGACGTCTCTCTCGTTTCATAAGAATATGTCGCTTAAAAACATCATAGATACAACATTTTGGAGATGCAACTCAGTATTTGCATCTCATTACTTGAAAGACGTTCGTGTGACCTATGAGAAATGTTTTTCTCCGGGTCCTTTCGTATCGGCGGATACGATCCTGGGTATGGGATGCCGACACCAATCCTTAAGTATATCTTACCTTCTTTTTGGATATGGTCTGGAGTCTCTTCTAACAAAAAGGACTTGGTGCTACACGGGCGGCCGTCTCTGTTGTTCAGTAAGAGACTCTTTGTCATATCTAATTAGAAGAGTATACATTTTTTTTTTTGAAAATTATGTATGTGTGCGTATTGTGCTTTTTGAGTTAGGTTGTTGTGAAGAGTTCGGGGATAACTCGGAACAATCTTTATTTCTAACATGTGGTTAGGCTATCAGGTGGTCGGGATTGGTTGTGTGCTCCTTCATAAGGTGTATTGTCATATAAGTATCAGCACCCATTGACAAAGTCCTTTCAGGCTCTGCCGAGTAAGCGGATAAGACCCCTTCGGCAGACCCCACAAGAACTCTTGGCCATAGATCGTATATCTCGCTAAAGTTTCTTGAGGTGATGCAGACTACTGGGCAAACACCCACGAAGTCTACCACCTATCAGGTAGGAACCAAGGTTTTATTTATACCTACAACATATGTTGTTTACCTGTCTATTCCATAAGTAGCTGTCTCTTACCCTCCACCAAAGGGTGCCAATCAGCTATGTATATATCTGACAGGTAAGTTGATTTTATGAAAAATGATATGTTATGTTACAATAAAGTTTCATACATACTTACCTGGCAGATATATACAATTAAAGGCCCAACCAGCTCTCCGCAGGAGACAGGTGGAAGAGAGAAAAATATGATAGAAACGGGAATGGTTCCTAGTCCTGCCGCCCAGGGCAGGCCGGTAGATCACCTGACCTACCTGTAGCGAGTGGCGCGAAATTTGAATTTCTGTCGGGGACGACGGAGTCTTAGCTATGTATATATCTGCCAGGTAAGTATGTATGAAACTTATTGTAACATAACAATATCATATTTACTGTCTCAGAGTCATTTCTGTTTGCGGTGCGAGACTGCACTACATATCTGTCCGCACCTGTCTATCGTCAACCCAGTTTGTCTGTAAATAAATCATCAGTACCCAGCTACCTGTCTTAATCTCTGGTCCTCACAATTGGTGACCTCCCGGAGTTGGTGACAGCAGTTTAGGTCCAGCCTTTAACGGACTTAATTACGGCCGCTCACCTCAGAGAACCATTTAACGGACTCAATATGGCGCCACAGTTAGGTCTCTGAAAAACTCCACTGCGAGGACTACACCAACGCCATTAACGGACTAATCACGGCACTGCTTCCCAGCGTGATTTGGCATTTATTTCGAGGACGGGTAGCTGGGTGCTGGTCAGCCAACACAAAATTCAGGCGGCGGTTCAGAATCATCCACCCGACATCGCAGGCTCCTTTGCCTTACCCGGGGGACGCCAGATATCTTTTCGACCCGCCGAACCTGCGGGCCTCCTCGGTGCTTCCCCCGGCGCCATTACCGCACCTGCGAGTCCCCAGACGAAATCCCCAGGCTACCGCCGCCGGTGCTGCTGCCACACCCAGGGATGTGCGCTACCCACCCGACGTCGCTGCCTGTGGGCCTCCCCTGCCTGCCGATGCTGCTGCTATACCCAGGGACGTGTTTTACCCACCCGATGCCACTGCCTGTGGGCCTCCCCTGCCTGCCAACGCTGTTGCTACACCGAGGGACCGGCTTTACCCACCCAACGTCGCTGCCGCACATGTGGGCCTGCTCGGCCCCCTGACGTCACTGCCTTTGGGCCTCTTCAAACCCTTGACGCCACCGTTATTCCTGGGGCTCGCTCGGCCTTCCTGACGTCGATGCCACGCCTGTGGACCTGCTCACCTTTTCAAACGCCGCCGCCTGTAGTCCTCCTCGGCCCACCGACACCGCTGCCACGCCTGTGGGCCTCCCCTGCCTGCCGACGCCGCTACCTGTGGGTTTCCTCGACCTGCTGACGCCGCTGCTCACCTGTGGTTCCGCTCTGCCCGCGGGACGCCGCTGCTGCGCTGGGGACTTCCTCAGCCCAACCTACGCCGCTGCCGCACCTGGGGATCCCCACGGCCCGTCCCACACCACCACACACAATGCAGCTCTCTCTCTCGCAGTCTTGGTCGCCCGGCATACAGTAGAACCCCCAGGCTACCACCAGGGGAGGCATCCTGTCAATCAGCAAAACCGAAGGACTATACTCGAGGACGCCCCACAACAAGTGTCACAAGGACACTGGGTTGCCCCTGCCTCAAGATTGTCATCCAATAATTACTCCATAATCATTGTCTTGGGGCGGAGTATTTGTAAGGACAACGCTTTTTCCCTATTTTCATCGAACTCAATCATCAAGTCGCGTTGTTCTTACTTCCGTCTGATAGAGCGTTCCGCAGCCTTTTTGCCGATGTATAACACATGCAATTCCATCATTTGTACGCCTAATTATATCTAAATGTATGTCTGTAAGAAAACACAAATTTACTGTCTCAGAGTCATTTCTGTTTGCGGTGCGAGACTGCACTACATATCCGTCCGCACCTGTCTATGTCAACCCAGTTTGTCTGTAAATAAATCATCAGTACCCAGCTACCTGTCTTAATCTCTGGACCTCACACTCTCCCTCGGCTGATAATGATTCTCCTGTGGAACTTGACTTAGAAGATGTCTCTGACCTGGAAGCTCAAAAGGTAGCGGGACTCTCGGACTACAAATCTTTGGCAGCTCTTTTGCTCCAAAAATTTGGAGATTCTCTGAGTCCTGCCGCCCCTCCGTCTCCTCGGTCGCTGTTCACAAGCACGAAGACTTCAAAATCGTCCTCCTTCTTGAAGATGCGGCCAACAATTTCCATGAAGAAAGCTTTGCAGTCTTTTGGAAATTGGCTCAGTTCCAGGGAGGAGGCGGGAAAGACTGTCTTTACCTGCCCTCCCTCCAGACTTTCTGGGGGGAGGAGGGGTATTTGGTATGAGACAGGCGAAGCAATGGGGACTCGCCCTCCCAGCTTCTGCTGAAGCAGATTTCTCAACGCTTTTGGACACGTCGAGGAGACAGTCCCTCTCTTCAGCTAAGACAACGTGGGGAATGTCTGAAATGGACCATCACCTCAAGGGATTGTTCCATGTTTTGGAAGTTTTTTACTTTCTGGACTGGTCCCTTGGGGTGATGGCCAAGAAGACACAGGACAATGAATGCTTGAGCCCCGAAGTCCTTAATAGTATTTTGGCTTGCATGGATAAGGCGGTGCGGTGCAAGACGGATCTGGGGAAGTGGCCTACCTTTTCGGAGCGGGAATACTTAAGAAGAGAGCTGTATTCAGTTCCTTTCTTACTAAAGCTGTCTCGCCGGTACAGAGGTCGTCCCTACTGTACGCCCCTCTGTCAAACCAGCTTTTCCCTTCTCAGTTAGTGAGAGATATTTCTCACTCACTGAGAAGGGCGACACAAGATCTGCTGGTCCAGTCGACCAAAAAGGCGAGGCAGCTGTTCCCCGCTACGAAGAAGGAGACACGGAACCCAAAGCCGCCCTTTCGAGAAGAGTTCGTCTTCCCCCCGGCCCTCCTTTAGGAAGAGAGGTGCGGAAAGGAGAGGTAGGGCTTCTGCCTTTAGACCTACCCAAGAAAACAAGTGAAGTTCAAGTCCTCCAAGCACCAGCAGGCGCCAGACTTCTGAAGTTCTCAGAAGAATGGGCGTTGAGAGAGGCGGACACCTGGTTCCTCTCTATATTGAAAAGAGGATATCTCATCCCCTTCAGAGACAGGCCCTCCCTTGACGTCTACCCCAACGGGAACTGTCCGGCAAAGTACACGGACCCTGTCAAGAGGAAGGACCCTGCTTCAGCTAGTAGAACAAATGTTGGAGAAGGAGGCCATAGAATTAGTACAGGACCCCACACTCTCAAGGCTTTTACAATCGACTGTTCCTCGTACAAAAGCCTTGGGGGGGGGGGGTGGGGGGGGGGGGGGTGGAGACCTGTCCTGGATGTGAGCGCACTGAACCGATTCGTAGAGAAACAGAAGTTTCTCTATGGAAACTTCCAACTCGGTTCTTGCTGCTCTGCGTCCAGGAGATTGGATGGTCTCCTTGGACCTACAGGACGCATATTTTCACGTTCCCCTGCATCCTTCATCGAGGAAATACCTGCGGTTCATGATGCAGGGCAGGGTCTTTCAATTCAGGGCTCTGTGCTTCGGCCTGTCTACGACTCCTCAAGTGTTCACGAGCCTGATGAGGAAACGTAGCACGATGGCTTCATCTGGAGGGGGGTGAACATATCCCTTTACTTGGACGACTGGCTAATAAGGGCCAAATCAAAACAACGTGTTTGGAGGACTTGGAAACGACTTTGGATCTCGTTCGCTCACTCGGACTGCTTGTGAACCTCGAGAAGTCTCAGATGATCCCCAGCCAGAACATTGTCTATCTGGGGATTCAGATGGATTCTCGGGGTTTTTGGTTTTCGAGCATTTCCGTCGCAAGACAGAATTGCTTCGAGGCTTGGAAAAAGTCTCAACCTTCTTAGGGAAAGAACGAAACTCAGCGAGGGAATGGCTAAGTCTTCTGGGCACCCTTTCGTTGCTCGGAGCAGGTTCGTTTATTCCCTATGGGAGGGCTCAATCTGAGGACCGCTGCAGTTTCTACCTGCAAAGGATGTGGAACCGAAAGAAAGGGGATCTTTCGGGATTCTTTTCCCATCCAACAAGAGATCAAGTCACACTTGAAGTGGTGGTTAACCCCTCTTCGAAAGAACGAAGGAATATCCCTTTCGATTTGGAACCCTCTCCTAGTGTTGTTTTCCGACGTCTCGGAAACGGGATGGGGAGCAACACTAGGAAAGAAGGAAGTGTCAGGAACCTGGACAAAGAGAACAGGTGTCCTGACATATAAACGTGAAGGAACTTATGGCTGTTCATCTAGCCTTGAAGAAACTTCGAGTCGGAGGTCAGAGGCGGGGTAGTCCAGGTAAACTCGGACAATACCACGGCTCTGGCTTACATCCGAAAACAGGGGGGGGACTCGCTCGTTCACACTATACAAGATAGCGAGAGACCTCTTGATATGGGCAGAAGAACGAGGCATTGTGCTATTGACGAGGTTTATTCAAGGAACCAAGAATGTAAGAGCAGACAGACTCGGCAGGAAGAACCAGGTCCTTCCAACAGAGTGGACCCCCCACTCCGAAGTCTGCCGAAAGCTCTGTTCCCTCTTGGGGAAGCCTCAGATAGACCTGTTCGCCACGTTCCTCTCCAGAAGGATGGAAAACTTTTGCCTCCATAGTGGAAGATCCCAGAGCAATAGCATAGATGCCCTTCTCATGGACTGGTCGGGCATAGATGCCTACGCTTTTCCCCCATTCAAAATTCTGGGGGAAGTGCTAAGGAAGTTCCGTTCCTCGGAGGCAACGAAACTAACGCTCATCGCCCCCTTTTGGCCCGCTCGAGATTGGTTCACAGAGGTACTGGAATGGACGGTGGACATCCCCAGATCTCTTCCCGAAAGGACAGATCTGCTCAAACAACCCCACTTCGAGAGGTTTCACGGAAACCTCCCGGCTATCTCCCTGACTGCCTTTCGACTATCGGAAGACTTGTCAGAGCGAGAGGCTTTTCTCGAAAAGATGCAAGCGCGATCGCCAGAGCCCGCAGATCCTCTACTCTGCGGGTTTATCAATCGAAGTGGGAAGTCTTCCGTAGATGTGTAGGTCGAAGAAGCTGTCCTCATCCAATACCTGTGTGACCGATATTGCTGATTTTCTTCTCTTCCTACGAGATGAATCGCGCTTAGCTGTTTCGACCATTAAAGGATACAGGAGCATGCTCTCTGCTGTATTCAGAAACAGGGGCCTGAGCATAGAGGATAACAAGGATCTCCATGATCTGATACGATCCTTTGAAACTACAAAGACTAAGTCCTCTCTCCCACCAAGTTGGAATCTTGATGTGGTCCTCCAGTTCCTTTCGAGGAAGTGCATTTTTCTCTTGGCCCTCGCGACTGCCAGGAGGGTCAGTGAAATACATGCATTAGACTCTCGGGTAGGTTTTAAAGGAGATTCTGCGGTTGTCTCTTTCCAACCTCTGTTTCTGGCTAAAAATGAGAATCCTTCTAAACCTTGGCCCAGAAGTTTTGAGGTCAAGGGACTCTCTCCTCTTGTAGGTAGAGAGTCAGAAAGGTCTCTCTGTCCAGTCAGAGCACTGAAGTTCTATCTTAAAAAGAAGAGTCAACTTCAGGGTTGCAGTCAGAGTCTATGGTGTGCGGTAAGGGACCCGAAGAGACCAATGTCGAAGAACGCATTAGCGTTCTTCGTTAGAAATGTGATAACGGAGGCTCACATGAAATGCCAAGAGAAAGCCTTGAAGCTGCTTAGGGTTAGAGCACATGAAGTACGTGCGGTTGCAACTTCCCTAGCCTTTAATAGGAATATGTCAATGAAAGACATTTTAGCAGCAACGTATTGGAGATGCAACTCGGTATTTGCTTCCCATTACTTAAAAGACGTCAGTGACATACGAAAGGTGCTTTTCTCTTGGACCTTATGTATCAGCGGATACTGTGCTGGGACAGGGAGCTGGTACTGATCCTTAAATAATTAATGTTTTTTAATCTGAAAAAGTTTGGTTTTGAGTTTTTAGGGTTGTTTGAAAGGATGTTGGGGATAACTCCTTTCAATCTTAGTACTAACCCCGGTGTTAAGGATCAGGTGATCGGGATCGGTGTTATGCTCCTTGATGATGCCATTTGGCAAGGTGTTTTGTCATGTAAGTGGATAAGACCCCATTGACAAAGATCCTCAGGTTCTGTCGAGTAAGTGGATAAGACCCCGTTGACAGACCATCAAGAACTCTCTAGCATGAGGTCACTACCTCGCTGAGGCTCTGAGGCGATGTAAGCTCCTAGGCAGTAGCCATGAAGTCTTTCGCCGACACAGGTAGGAACCAAGGTTTCTTATATAATTGTTACCTACAACGTATGTTGTTTTCCTGTCTATTCAGTAATTAGCTGTCTCTTACCCTCCGCCAAAGGTGCCAATCAGCTAAGTATATATCTGACAGGGAAGTTGAATGTACAAAAATGATATTGTCATGATACAATAAAGTTTTGTACATACTTACCTGGCAGATATATACAATTAAATGG
>NC_087206.1:14297933-14317006 GCF_015104395.2 Macrobrachium nipponense
GTTTGGTGGTTTCATTAGTTGAAGAGAGATACTAATGATAATTTGTTTATGGCTTTATTGTGTGCTAGGTAAAATGATTGCTTGGCGCTCGTTCGATACTCGTAAGACGGGTAAGAGCTGAGAATGTAAACAATCGATTGGAAGGTTTGTTTTTTGTTTGTTTGTGTATTATAGTTAATGTTAATAAATAATTATTTGAAATGAGTACATACTGATTATTTATACATTTTATTGGCATATTCTAAGCTTTTAGCTCTTAGGTTTAGATGTCAGAATCATAGACTAGGCTACAGTAGCAACCGCTAACATAGGCTAGGCTTATTGCTAAGGGGGCATATGCTAAAGTCCTAATATATGCAGTAAAAATGGGGTTGAACATTACATGCAGTTGAATATTACTCAAGTATGTACAGTATTTTGCCTTTTTGGAGTCATATTTCTTCCGTCGGATCGGTGTCGTAACCCTAGAACATGTGTTTTAGGCCTGGAAATATAATTTACTGGGGTGTTTTTGGAGGGCTTGGAACAGATTAGTCATTTTCTTTTTTTTTTACATGTAAAATGTGTTCCAAGATACGAAAAACTCTTGATATGAAGGCTGTCTCGGAACGGATTAATTTTGTATCTCGAGGTACCACTGTATATATATATATATAATATATATATATATATATATATATATATATAATGTGTGTGTGTGTGTGGTGTGTGTGGTATATATATATATATATATATATATATATATATATATATATATATATATATATATATATATATATATATATATATATATATATATATATATATATATATATATATATATATATATATATATATATATATATATATATATATATATATATATATCATATATACATATATATATATATATATATCTATATATATATATTATATATAACATCATATATATATATATATATATATACATATATATATATATGTATATATATATATATATGTATATATATATATATATATATATATATATTCACTTTTTAGCCCTCATGGTATGGTCAATATGGTCTAGTCACATTGTGGTCACGTCCCCGTTGACAGATCATCTGGAGTGCACCAGCTATATAGGTCTCTACCTTGCTGGCAACTCTAGTAAAGCAGAAGCAGACTTGGGTGACAGTAATCACGAAGTCAGCTATGCTAACAGATGGAACCAAGATGTAAATCATCTGCATGCATTTGTTTCCCAAAATCCTTCTATTCTGTCTTCCCACCTCCAACGGTGGGATTCAGCTATATATATATCTGACAGGTAAGTTTCATGAACAAAATGATATGTTATAATACAATAAAGTTTGTTCATACTTACCTGGCAGATATATATAATCAAGTACCACCCACCTCCCCTCAGGGGACAGTGGGAATAAAAATATGAATAGAAAAAAATGGGAATGGTTCCTGATACCCGCCTCCAGCGGCGGGAATGGGTACTAACCACATGGCCGACCACTGCGTGTGCCGAAAGTTTTTGAAATTTGTCGGACTTCAGAAAATACAGCTATATATATATCTGCAGGTAAGTATGAACAAACTTTATTGTATTATAACTATCATTTTTTGTAAAGTTAAGTGTTACAGTTTTGTTAATGTGTTTTGTAAAGTTTAGTTAGTTTTTCTGACATTTTTTTGTGTGTTTCGTAAAGTTAAGTGTACGTTTCTGCCGTTTGTCCTCCTCCTCCTTTGCCGCCACTTTCAGAGATAGCCTCACTCAAAAGGTAAGCTTCCCCATTTTACGTTACAGTAATAATATTTCTTGTACACTAATATACACTTTATTTACAGGTTTTGTACATTCAACTTCCTTGTCAGATATATACTTAGCTATAGACTCCGTCGTTCTCGAATTTGTCGTTCCCGACAGAAATTCGAATTTCGCGGCACACGCTACAGGTAGGTCAGGTGATCTACCGCCCTGCCTCTGGGTGCAGGAATAGGAACCATTCCCATTTTTCTAATCAGAGTTTCTCTGTCGCCGGTGCCTACAACATCATTGTTGGTACCTCCCGACTTGATTTTCGTAGTTTCATCGCCGTTGATCTTCTGGACTGTCTTTTTGGTGACGTATTTGGATCTGTGGTTTGGCATACGCTTTTGTGGACTGTTTTTTGGATTTTGCTTCGGATTGTGCTCAAAATGTCTGACTCTAGCTGCGAAGTTAGAAAATGTGTGAATGAGGGTTGTTTGGTGAGAGTACCGAAAGTGTCGTTAGATCCTCACAATGTATGCAAGAGGTGTAGGGGTTATGAATGCTCTAGAAATAACACTTGCAATGAATGCGTGAATATGAATGAGAAAGAATGGAAGACACTAGATTCCTACTTAAGGAAACTAGAAAAGCTGCCTCTAGAAGCTTGAGTAGATCTCGCTCTAACGAGCCAGTTAGTATAACTAACCCCCAATTAATTGCTTCCTCACATGCAGTATCACCCTCTCCCGTAGCATATAATGCAAATTCTGCTACGGAGATTGCAAATCTGAGACGCATTAAGAAGGATGGAGCTTAAAATGCAAGCTCTTCAAGGTAAGACTGTGGAAAGTGACGTAATGTGTCCCCAGTGTAGTGGAGGGTGTGTCTGATCGGCTCTTTCTCGCTCCCAGCCCTAGACCTCTTCCAAGCTCCCAGGCCCAGAGGAGAAGGAATAAGTCGGCAGCCGTACGGAGGTCATGGAGAATCCCCACCGATCAGGCATCCCCTCGGCAGAATCTGTAGCGTCTCAGACTGCCAAGGATCGCCATTGGAAAGGCATCCTAAAAGAGTGCTTCCCCTCATCCGATTCGTCTCCCCGCAGAAGTGGATGGACTTCCGACGAACTATCACGTCCGATCAAGAGGAGTTGGAAAGCGCCTACGCTCGACTCGAGCCCGGAACGTTTCCCGGAGGATTCTCCCTGCGACAGGAAAAAGAGCCAAGAGGACATGGAATTCTCCTGCTCTAAGATCACGATCGCCTACGCCTTCCAGGCGCATTCTCCTATTCCTGATAAGGGAAAAGGAACAAAAACAGCGGACAGATATCCTACTTAAAATGCAGGAACAGATATCTTCATTAGTAGGAGTATTAAGAAAAGACCCTCCTAGGAGAAAACTCTTTTCTTCCTGTTAAGAGATCTTGTCCGGTGGGCGTTCTGGACTCCAGGCTCCTCTCCTCTACTCCTCGTCCGAGAACAGAGACGATAACGGAGAACGGACAGATAGCTCGATAGGCTTGGGACATCAGGATACGGAAAGTTTGACACAATGAGTGTCCGAGTCGACAGATCAGCCAGGCGCTCGGCGCCAGAAGTGGACGACTTGGACAGGAAAAAGTGTCCTACACGGACAGCGCCAACCAGACACCAGCCGCCAGACGCGGACAGCCCGGACAGGCAGAATTTTAGTATGCAGACAGCTACGACCAGGCGCCAAGCGCCAGATACGGACAACCTGGACAAGGCGGACAGCCAGGACAGGAAAAAATGTCTTACACAGACAGCGCTGTCCGGGCGCCAAGCGCCAGAAACAGACAATATGGACAGGCAAAAGTGTCGTACTGGGACGACAACAGCCAGGCGCCAAGTTCCAGATGTGGACAACTCGGCTTTCGGCGCCAGATAGGTGCCAGGCGCCAGGATTTTCTTCAAGGAAACCATACAAAGAAGTCAACCAGGATGCGTCTCTTTATGATTTTGACCAGGAACAGGTTTCTCTGGACAAGGGCGCAAGATGTCGCACAGGCGGCCATCGTCCTTGTCACGATATATCTGTTGCTGGTGGAAGCTTGTCGCAAGCACAGCCTTCTCCTGACAGGGATGCAAGATGTCGCACAGGCGGCCGTCATCCTTGTCAGGAGGGCTTCGATGATGATTGGGTTTTTTCGCGGGATCGGCATTCGCCTGACAGGGACGCAAGATGTCGCACAGGCGGCCGCCGCCCTTGTCGGGAGGGATCTGACCCTGCTAAAAGCCCTTCACCTTGCGAGAAGAGACGCTCTTGTAAGGACAACGCTTTTTCCCTATTTTCATCGAACTCAAATTTACTGTCTCAGAGTCATTTCTGTTTGCGGTGCGAGACTGCACTACATATCCGTCCGCACCTGTCTATTGTCAACCCAGTTTGTCTGTAAATAAATCATCAGTAACCCAGCTACCTGTGTAAATCTCTGGTCCTCACAACTGGTGACCTCCCGGAGTTGGTGACACAGCAGTTTTAGGCCCAGCCTTAACGGACTAATTACGGCCGCTCACCTTCAGAGAACCTTTAACGGACTCAATACGGCGCCACAGTTTAGGTCTCTGAAAACTCCACTGCGAGGACTACACCAACGCCATTAACGGACTAATCACGGCACTGCTTCCCAGCGTGATTTGGCATTTATTTCGAGGACGGGTAGCTGGGTGCTGGTCAGCCAACACAAAATTCAGGCGGCGGTTCAGAATCATCCACCCGATGTCGCGGCCTCCTTTGCCTTACCCGGGGGACGCCAGATATCTTTTCGACCTGCCGAACCTGCGGGCCTCCTCGGTGCTTCCCCCGGCGCCATTGCCGCACCTGCGAGTCCCCAGATGAAATCCCAGGCTACCGCCACGGTGCTGCTGCCACACCCAGGGATGTGCGCTACCCACCCGACGTCGCTGCCTGTGGGCCTCCCCGGCCTGCCGATGCTGCTGCTATACCCAGGGACGTGTTTTACCCACCCGATGTCACTGCCTGTGGGCCTCCCCTGCCTGCCGACGCTGTTGCTACACCGAGGGACCTGCTTTACCCACCCGACGTCGCTGCCGCACATGTGGGCCTGCTCGGCCCCCTGACGTCACTGCCTTTGGGCCTCTTCAAACCCTCGACGCCACCGTTATTCCTGGGGCTCGCTCGGCCTTCCTGACGTTGATGCCACGCCTGTGGACCTGCTCACCTTTTCAAACGCCGCCGCCTGTAGTCCTCCTCGGCCCACCGACCACCGCTGCCACACCTGCGGGGCTCCCCTGCCTGCCGACGCCGCTACCTGTGGGTTTCCTCGACTTGCTGACGCCGCTGCACCTGTGGTTCCGCTCTGGCCCGCGGGACACCGCTGCTGCGCTGGGGACTTCCTCAGCCCAACCTACGCCGCTGCCGCACCTGGGGATCCCCACGGCCCGTCCCACACCACCACACACAATGCAGCTCTCTCTCTCGCAGTCTTGGTCGCCCGGCATACAGTAGAACCCCCCAGGCTACCACCAGGGGAGGCATCCTGTCAATCAGCAAAACCGAAGGACTATACTCAAGGACGCCCCACAACAAGTGTCACAAGGACACTGGGTTGCCCCTGCCTCAAGATTGTCATCCAATAATTACTCCATAATCATTGTCTTGGGGCGGAGTATTTGTAAGGACAACACTTTTTTCCTATTTTCATCGAACTCAATCATCCAGTCGCGTTGTTCTTACTTCCGTCTGATAGAGCGTTCCGCGGCCTTTTTGCCGATGTATAACACATGCAATTCCATTATTTGTACGCCTAATTATATCTAAATGTATGTCTGTAAGAAAACACAAATTTACTGTCTCGGAGTCATTTCTGTTTGCGGTGCGAGACTGCACTACATATCCGTCCGCACCTGTCTATGTCAACCCAGTTTGTCTGTAAATAAATCATCAGTACCCAGCTACCTGTCTTAATCTCTGGACCTCACACTCTCCCTCGGCTGATAATGATTCTCCTGTGGAACTTGACTTAGAAGATGTCTCTGACATGGAAGCTCAAAAGGGAGCGGACTCTCGGACTACAAATCTTTGGCAGCTCTTTTGCTCCAAAAATTTGAGATTCTCTGAGTCCTGCCGCCCCTCCGTCTCCTCGGTCGCTGTTCACAAGCACGAAGACTTCAAAATCCTCCTCCTTCTTGAAGATGCGGCCAACAATTTCCATGAAGAAAGCTTTGCAGTCTTTTGGAAATTGGCTCAGTTCCAGGGAGGAGGCGGGAAAGACTGTCTTTACCTGCCCTCCCTCCAGACTTTCTGGGAGGAGGGGTATTTGGTATGAGACAGGCGAAGCAATGGGACTCGCCCTCCCAGCTTCTGCTGAAGCAGATTTCTCAACGCTTGTGGACACGTCGAGGAGACAGTCCCTCTCTTCAGCTAAGACAACGTGGGGAATGTCTGAAATGGACCATCACCTCAAGGGATTGTTCCATGTTTTGGAAGTTTTTTTACTTTCTGGACTGGTCCCTTGGGGTGATGGCCAAGAAGACACAGGACAATGAATGCTTGAGCCCCGAAGTCCTTAATAGTATTTTGGCTTGCATGGATAAGGCGGTGCAAGACGGATCTGGGGAAGTGGCCTCCCTTTTCAGAGCGGGAATACTTAAGAAGAGAGCTGTATTCAGTTCCTTTCTTACTAAAGCTGTCTCGCCGGTACAGAGGTCGTCCCTACTGTACGCCCCTCTGTCAAACCAGCTTTTCCCTTCTCAGTTAGTGAGAGATATTTCTCACTCACTTACTGAGAAGGCGACACAAGATCTGCTGGTCCATTCGACCAAAAAGGCGAGGCCAGCTGTTCCCGCTACGAAGAAGGAGACACGGAACCCAAAGCCGCCCTTTCGAGAGAGTTCGTCTTCCCGGCTCCTTTAAGGAAGAGAGGTGCGGAAAGGAGAGGTAGGGCTTCTGCCTTTAGACCTACCAAGAAAAACAAGTGAAGTTCAAGTCCTCCAAGCACCAGCAGGCGCCAGACTTCTGAAGTTCTCAGAAGAATGGGCGTTGAGAGAGGCGGACACCTGGTCCCCTCTCTATATTGAAAAGAGGATATCTATCCCCTTCAGAGACAGGCCTCCCTTGACGTCTACCCCAAGGGAACTGTCGGCGAAGTACACGGACCCTGTCAAGAGGAAGACCCTGCTTCAGCTAGTAGAACAAATGTTGGAGAAGGAGGCCATAGAATTAGTACAGGACCCACACTCTCAAGGATTTTACAATTGACTGTTCCTCGTACCAAAAGCCTCCGGGGGGGGGGGGGGGGGGGTGGGGGGGGGGGGGGGGGGTGCAGACCTGTCCTGGATGTGAGCGCACTGAACTGATTCGTAGAGAAACAGAAGTTCTCTATGGAAACTTCCAACTCGGTTCTTGCTGCTCTGCGTCCAGGAGATTGGATGGTCTCCTTGGACCTACAGGACGCATATTTTCACGTTCCCATGCATCCTTCATCGAGGAAATACCTGCGGTTCATGATGCAGGGCAGGGTCTTTCAATTCAGGGCTCTGTGCTTCGGCCTGTCTACGACTCCTCAAGTGTTCACGAGCCTGATGAGGAACGTAGCACGATGGCTTCATCTAGAGGGGGGGAACATATCCCTTTACTTGGACGACTGGCTAATAAGGGCCAAATCGAAACAACAGTGTTTGGAGGACTTGGAAACGACTTTGGATCTCGTTCGCTCACTCGGACTGCTCATGAACCTCGAGAAGTCTCAGATGATCCCCAGCCAGAACATTGTCTATCTGGGGATTCAGATGGATTCTCGGGGTTTTCGAGCATTTCCGTTGCAAGACAGAATTGCTCGAGGCTTGGAAAAAGTCTCAACCTTCTTAGGGAAAGAACGAAGCTCAGCGAGGGAATGGCTAAGTCTTCTGGGCACCCTTTCGTCGCTGGAGCAGTTCGTTTCCCTAGGAGGCTCAATCTGAGACCGCTGCAGTTCTACCTGCAAAGGATGTGGAACCGAAAGAAAGGGGATCTTTTGGATTCTTTTCCCATCCAACAAGAGATCAAGTCACACTTGAAGTGGTGGTTAACCCCTCCCTTCGAAAGAACGAAGGAATATCCCTTTCGATTTGGAACCCTCTCCTAGTGTTGTTTTTCCGACGTTCTCAGAAACGGGATGGGGAGCAACACTAGGAAAGAAGGAAGTGTCAGGCACCTGACAGAGAAACAGGTGTCCTGACATATAAATGTGAAGGAACTTATGGCTGTTCATCTAGCCTTGAAGAACTTCGAGTCGGAGGTCAGAGGCGGGGTAGTCCAGGTAAACTCGGACAATACCACGGCTCTGGCTTACATCCGAAAACAGGGGGGGGGGACTCACTCGTTCACACTATACAAGATAGCGAGAGACCTCTTGATATGGGCAGAAAAACGAGGCATTGTGCTATTGACGTGGTTTATTCAAGGAACCAAGAATGTAAGAGCAGACAGACTCAGCAGGAAGAACAAGGTCCTTCCAACAGAGTGGACCCTCCCACTCCGAAGTCTGCCGAAAGCTCTGGTCCCTCTGGGGGAAGCCTCAGATAGACCGTGTTTCCACGTTCCTCTCCAGAAGGATGGAAAACTTTTGCTCCATAGTGGAAGATCCCAGAGCAATAGCAATAGATGCCCTTCTTATGGACTGGTCGGGCATAGATGCCTACGCTTTTCCCCCATTCAAAATTCTGGGGGAAGTGCTAAGGAAGTTCCGTTCCTCGGAGGCAACGAAACTAACGCTCATCGCCCCCTTTTTGGCCCGCTCGAGATTGGTTCACAGAGGTACTGGAATGGACGGTGGACATCCCCAGATCTCTTCCCGAAAGGACAGATCTGCTCAAACAACCCCACTTTGAGAGGTTTCATGGAAACCTCCCCGCTACCTCCCTGACTGCCTTTCGACTATCGGAAGACTTGTCAGAGTGAGAGGCTTTTCTCGAAAAGATGCAAGTGCGATCGCCAGAGCCCGCAGATCCTCTACTCTGCGGGTTTATCAATCGAAGTGGGAAGTCTTCCGTAGATGGTGTAGGTCGAAGAAGCTGTCCTCATCCAATACCTGTGTGACCGATATTGCTGATTTTCTTCTCTTCCTACGAGAAGAATCGCACTTAGCTGTTTCGACCATTAAAGGATACAGGAGCATGCTTTCTGCTGTATTCAGAAACAGGGGCCTGAGCATAGAGGATAACAAGGATCTCCATGATCTGATACAATCCTTTGAAACTACAAAGACTAAGTCCTCTCTCCCACCAAGTTGGAATCTTGATGTGGTCCTCCAGTTCCTTTCGAGGAAGTGCATTTTTCTCTTGGCCCTCGCGACTGCCAGGAGGGTCAGTGAAACTACATGCATTAGACTCTCGGTAGGTTTTAAAGGAGATCCTGCGGTTGTCTCTTTCCAACCTCTGTTTCTGGCTAAAAATGAGAACCCTTCTAAACCTTGGCCCAGAAGTTTTGAGGTCAAGGGACTCTCTCCTCTTGTAGGTAGAGAGTCAGAAAGGTCTCTCTGTCCAGTCAGAGCACTGAAGTTCTATCTAAAAAGAAGAGTCAATCTTCAGGGTTGCATAGTCAGAGTCTATGGTGTGCGGCTCAGGGGCAGCAAGTCTAAGGATCGTTACCGAAGTGAATGTCGAAGAACCTTCGTTAGAAATGTGATAACGAGGCTCACATGAAATGCCAAGAGAAAGCCTTGAAGCTGCTTAGGGTTAGAGCACATGAAGTACGTGCGGTTGCAACTTCCCTAGCCTTTAATAGGAATATGTCAATGAAAGACATTTTGCAGCAACGTATTGGAGATGCAACTCGGTATTTGCTTCCCATTACTTAAAAGACGTCAGTGACATACGAAAGATGCTTTTCTCTTGGACCTTATGTATCAGCGGATACTGTGCTGGGACAGGGAGCTGGTACTGATCCTTAAATAATTAATGTTTTTTAATCTGAAAAAGTTTGTTTCATACAATGAACTTGCCTGTCAGATATATACATAGCTAAGACTCCGTCGTCCCCGACAGAAATTCAAATTTCGCGGCACACGCTGCAGGTAGGTCAGGTGATCTACCGTCCTGCCTGGGTGGCAGGATTGGCAGGATTCAGGAACCATTCCCGTTTTCTATTCATATTTTTTTTCTGTCGTGCTTGGAATGTAAACAACGTTTGCAGTTCCTCCTGACTTGATTTTTGGATTTCATCGCATCGATCTTCTGGGCTATCTTTTGCAGGGAAGTACTGGATCTTTGGTTCGGCATACGCATATTAATTTGTTTTAATAACTTTGCTTCGAAAATTTCGAAGAATTGTTTACGTGTAACTACCTAACTTTCCGGTAGACACTCACATAGTTTGCAAGAAGGAAAATTTTAATATTTATTCATAATAACGTGTAGTAAATGTTAGAATTGATTGAGCTAACTTCCTTCTTGAGGAAGTAAGGAATAGAATAGTTACGCTTCCTTTAGAAGTTTTTATAGCTCTCGTACTAACGAGCAGTTAGAGCTTTAACAATACTAGTAGGTAGTGTTGTATCCTCATCTCCTTCTTACTTCACAGAATCTTCAAATTCATATTGCAATTTGAAGACAAAGGAATGTAGCTCAAAATACGAGCTATTGAAAGGTAAGAAGTGATTATAGTGTTAGTGCAGTGGAGGGTGCGTTCTGATCGGCTCTGTTTCGCTCCCAGGCCTAGACTTCTTCCAAGCTCACATACCCAGAGGAGAAGGAAAGTCGAAAGCCTTGCGGAGGTTATGGAGAATCCCCACCGATCAGGCGTCCCCTCGGCAGGCCGGGATCTCTAGAACGTCCCAGACTGCCCCAAGTTCGCCATTGGAAAGGCGTTCCTAATTAGTAGAGGGTGCGTTCTGATCGGCTCTGTTTTCGCTCCAGGCCTAGACCTCTTCCAAGCTCACATACCCAGAGGAGAAGGAAAGTCGAAAGCCTTACGGAGTTTATGGAGAATCCCCACCAATCAGGCGTCCCCTCGGCAGGATCTGTAGAACGTCCCAGACTGCCAAGTTCGCCATTGGAAAGGCGTCCTAATTAGTAGAGGGTGTCGTCCGATCGGCTCTCTCTCGCTCTCAGGCCTAGACCTCTTCCAAACTCACAAGCCCAAAGAGAAGGAAAGTCGAAAGCCTTACGGAGGTTATGGAGAATCCCACCGATCGGGCGTTCCCTCGGCAGGATCTGTAAACGTCCCAGACTGCCAGGATCGCCATTGGAAAGGCATCCTTTAAAAAAGTGCGTCTCTTCTTCCGTTTCTTCATCTTACATCCGAAAAGACGAAGAATGTTCATGTTTGGAGTTGGACGATCTGGCTCGTTCTCTGAAAACTAAGAGAAACACTGACTCACTGAGCGAGAGGCTGAGAGCCAGCCAGCAAGCTAGTCGAACGTTCCAACAGCCAGCAGCGAGCAGCGTTCCAACAGACTAGCGCGAGCCGCGTTCCAACAGACTAGCGCGAGCCTCGTTCATACAGATAAACGCGAGCCGCGTTCCAGCAACTGAGCGCGAGCCGCGTTCCAGAACTTTTTTCTTGGCGCAAGGCGCCTTCAAAGAGAAAACAGACGGGTAGACTGAGGAGCCCTATAGTAGAGTGGCAATCAGAAGGATGCTTCCATTGAACGTTTACTGGCAAGAGGATCGTATAACAAGACTAGAGGCGCTCGGATCTATCAGGGCGCACGGGACCTTCCCACGCAAGCGGAACGTTCCAGGAGCGAGTCTCCTTTCTAGCGTGCGGAACATTCCAGGCGCGCGGAACTATCCAGACGCCAGGCGCTAGGCGCAAGGATCCAGACCCCAGGCGTCAGAAGATTCCAAAATCTTCATTTGAGAGAGAGGTCAGTTGCGAGACTCTACTTTTTGAGTTTTTTAACTTGAGCAACTTTCCCCTGGCAAATGTGCAAGATGTCGCACAGGTCGGCCGTTGCTTTTGTCAGAAGGATTCTGATACTAAAAGAATCTCTTCCTTCCGTAAACCCTAGTGATGAAACAGGTTCTGTCTCTTCCGCGATTTATGAGGAAGTCACGAAGATTTAAAGAATTCCTGGATTAACTTCCTTCCTTAAGAATATATATACTTTCTATCGTTCTATTAAACAAAAGAACAAAGATAGTAGAGGTAGTAAGGTTTCTGCTGTATGAGAATACGATACGGTCAAATCATAAACACATACCGTAGTTACTTCTTTTTCTGTGCAACTCAATTACCAGTATCCTTCTACGACTTTTCCTAGGAAGGACTACGCTTAAAGGGATTGTTAAGACAACACCTACTTAGCTTCTAGATTTATCGAAGTCTTGTTTCGCTTAAATATGCTTTATAACGAACTTCCTGAAGTTCGATAATAATTTTATAAAATTCCTTTATTAAATGGAGTAGCTGGCAACTCTGGAAGAGTAAGGCCAGACGGCTAACGGGGACTGCTTTCGCTGAGAGCCTGAGACCAACGCAGTACGCCAGTTACTGTCAGTACCAATGTAGGTGTCAGTCATGAGCGGTCGGGTGTATCTCTCTCTCCTGCGGAAATAACTATCCGTATCTCCCCTACAATCGCGGTCTGAACCTCGGATTGAGGGGATAATTGAGCTAAACATAAATAAAATATTGTATGCCTTTTGCTAAGAAGCTTTCAATAAGAGAGATAGTACCATCTTTCAATGCTGTTTACCGTAGGTAACATTATTAAAGGATTCTATCGCAGCAAGGAACATTATATTATACAGGGGGTCCTCGAGTTACGACGTAGATCCGTTCTTACGATGCATCGTAACACGATTTTCAGCGTAAGTCGGAAACATTGAAAAATACCACATGATTTAATGTAAATACCTATCAATAACAACGAGAGAACAATTCCTTACCTTTATTAGTTTGATTGGCTTGCACACTGGAGAGGAAGCTGCGGTGCTGGAGAGACTGGGGGAGGTTAGTGAAGAGAAAAAGAACCTCCAGAAGTTGCTGGAGATGCTGAGGCAGATGATTCTTGAGGTGAGGCAGAACATACTAGTACTGGAGATGCTGAGGCAGGTGATTCTTGAGGTGAGGCAGAACATACTACTGAGATGTTGGGGCAGGTGAGTCTTTAGGTGAGGCAGAACCTACAGAAGGTGCTGGAGATACTGGGGAGGCAGGTGAGTTCTGGTTAGCAGAACATTCAGAAGGTGCTGGAGATTGTGGGGCAGGCGAGTCTGGATTAGCAGAGGCAGCTGAGGTAGAGGGTACAGGATCTCCTGCAGGCCTCTCTACCTTCTTAAAATATCTGCTCCAGGTTAGTCTGAACAGAGAGCGACCTCTTTTCATCCAAGATCTCCTTGTAACACTGCATCAAATCCATGACGCCTCTGGAAACCCTAGTGAACCTGTCCAAGTTGGGATCCTGAGCCTCAAAAGTTGACAACGCTTGCTGCAACTCTGCAAAACCTCTTATCAGTCCTGCCTTGTGAAAGCCTTAGGCTCTGGGTGGGTGCTTCTTCTTCTTCCTCTATTATCTGCTTCTCCAGTTGTATCAGGTCCTCAGCAGATAACTCCTGCCATGAGACTCAGCAGCTCTGTAACATCATCAACCTCCATCTCCAAAATTGATTTCCTTACTCAGGGCAACAACGTTCTTGACAACTAGCTGAACTGTGTCCTCAAACCCATGGAAATCATTCACAAATTGAGGACAAATTTTCTTCCAGACACCATTCATGTTTGTTTGCTTAACCTCCTCCCAGGAATTAGCAATGTTCTTTACAGCATCAAGGATGTTGTAGGATTTCCAAAAGTCCTTCAGAGTCAAGTCCTTCTTGGTTTCAGTTGCCTGTAAAGCCATAGCAATTGTCCTTCGTAGGTAGTAGGCCTTGAACGAAGCAATCACTCCTTGGTCCATAGGCTGTAAAAGGGTCCGTGGTATTAGGTGGAAGGTAAACCACCTTGACATTAGGGTTGAAGTCTCCCAGCTGGGCAGGGTGTCCAGGGGCATTGTCCAGCACTAGCAAACACCTTAAAGGGGATACCCTTGGAGGCGCAATACCGCTCCACACTTGGAACAAAATGGTTTACGAACCAGTCCTCAAACACTGCAAGTGTCACCCATGCCTTCTTGTTGGACTTCCAAATTACTGGTAGTTGACCCTTCCAAATGACCCTTGAGTGCCCTTGGATTTTCAGCCTGATACACCAACAAGGGCTTCAGTTTGAAGTCGCCAGCAGCATTACCCCCAAGACGTAAAGTTAGCCTCTCCTTGCTGGCTTTATGACCGGGTGCTGACTTCTCCTCCTTGGCGATGTAAGTGCGGTTAGGCATACGTTTCCAAAAACAAACCTGTCTCGTCTACGTTAAACACTTGCTGAGCAGAAATAACCCCCTCCTTAATTATCTCAGACAACGCTTTAGGAAATTCACTCGCTGCTTTCTCATCCCACTAGCAGCTTCACCTTGCAATTTAAGGTTATGGTAATTGGCCCGAGCCTTAAATCGCATAAACCAACCCCTACTAGCCACAAACTCTTCACTTTCACTTCCCTCCCCCTTTTCTTTTTTCAACGCTTCAAACAATCTTTTCGCCTTCTCCTGAATCACCATAAGGCTGACTGGGATACGCCGTTGATTTTGGTCTTCCAACCAAAGCACCAATAACCTTTCCATTTCAATTATTAGACCACTACGCTGCTTAGTTATCACTGTCGCTTTCATAGGAGCAGATCCTTTCACATGTTCAACGATGCGCTCTTTATCTTTGATAATGGTAGCAACGGTCGAACGGCTAAGGCCAAGCGAGCGGCCAATGTTTTGGTTGGCGTTTCTCCCTTCTTCAGATCGCTTTATAATGTCCACTTTAATTTCCATGGTGATGGCCTTTCTTTTCTTCGATGCACTACCATCAGAAGAGTCCGCCTTGCGCTGGGAGCCATAACAAAGAGCAAAAAGTTACAAAAACGATACAACGAGGGAGAGAGAGGCAGTGTAAACAACCAAAATGGCGTATGGGCGAGGACTGAGCGTAGCGAAGCGACGCCGTCCTCTCCCCCACAAAGCGTATTCTTCCGCCGTGCGCCTGGAACTAGTTCGTGTTTGTTTACGTTGCTTACGACGCTAAACCGCGTAAGACGGAACGACGCAAAAATATTATTTTTTATATTTTTAATGGGGGCGTTCGTTAACCACGAAACATCGTAAGTCGAGACCAGCGTAACCCGAGGACTTACTGTATAATGCTCTCAGGCTTACGAAAGCATAGCTTATTAGAGTACCTGCTCAGAAGAAGATGGATGAGTCGGATGGGAAACATTCTCTTTGGGGCAGAACTTGTTTCCCTGAATGGACTATACTACGTATATAAAGCTTTTTCCTACTAAGAACGGAATTAACATGTGAAAGGATGTCGGGTACCATAAAGGCACAGGTGTTCTGGCACATAACATAAAAAGAATTAAAAGGAAGCGCCAGCCTGGCGCATTAAGTGCCAACCTGGTGCAATGCTCCAGAAGCGCCAGCCTGACGCAAAGTTTGCGCCAGCCTGGCGCAAAAATTTGCGCCAGAAGCGCCAGCCTGGTGCAAAAATTTGCGCCAGAAGAGCCAGCCTGGTGAAAATTTGCGCCAGAAGCACCAGCCTGGCGCAGTGAGCCAAGAGCACCATCCAAGAGTTCTCGTTTTAACGAATTTAACCTTAACCAAGGAGTCCAGTAGCCTCTCGGACAACAGGCTCGTAACGGCAAGACTCGTTCCTGATTTCGTTACCCATTTAATCACTTAGGCCAATTCCACGACTCTCTCATATCGCAAAAGAGCATCGAGAATCTCTTTTTTCGCTCCTATTCGCGTTAACAAAGAGATCCTTCTCGATGGACGATAATAACTGTTAACATGTTTAACATTTATTGGAAAGAGTTGTGAGAACCTACGAAAAGTCTTCTTCATAGATCTCAGTAAGTAGAAGACGAACAGGCTTCCTTTAGACTGCTTCCTTTTCCTCGAACCAAGAGAGGTAGCAACATACGCCATCTTTATTTTTTTTTTTTAGAAACGGGAATAAACTTTAGTCTTTTTTCCCCTAAATATAAATTATTGCAGAATTTATATTTTGGCCTTAGAAAGGTTGGATTCACAGAGGGTCACGTTCTTCTCACAGCATGTTTTTGGAAGTCTTTTCCAAGACAGTCTGAATATTCTATCAGCATCTATTATAATGGACCTTAACAACCTCTCCACTCTGAGTCTGTCTGCGTGCAGACTGACCAGAAGTGGGACATGAATGAGAGGATTTTTCAAGGTAAAATGACAAGAGTCATGGACAAGATATAGAATTGCTGCAGATTGTGCTAGAGGGGAATGAGGAAACTGTCCTCTTCCTATACCTCTGTGAACCACATAGTGGTTTTTTCTTTCCCTTTCAGAGGGAAGAATCACCTTTGTATTTATCTGTTATCAAAGAACACAGTAAAAGGAAGGCTATACTCTGTCTCTATAAAGGGATTGGAGATAGCAGAAGATTAAGATCTTCGGGATCTTATACGATACCTCAATATGACAAAGAGTAGGATATCATGTACTTCTAATGGGATCTTTTTTGTGGCCACAGATTCTATGTTCCGACAAGATGGAATGCTCCTCATCAAACTCTTTGAGAAATTTTTATATTGAGGGAATTCTTTGTTTCTCTTGGTCCCAAACGATCAAGAAGACAAGTGAATTTTTTTTTTTATTTAGCATTGGAATCTCGCATCAGATTCTATGGAGATTAGGCAATGGGTTCTTGCCAGCATAGTATGTCTGGCAAAAGAACTAAAACCCCCTATTCCTGATTCAAATGTTTTCAGATAGAGGTTTCGTTGTCCAGGCAGGGTACTTACGTTTTCATCTACAGTAGAATGGTTAAAAACGTTTGCCTACAGAGTCTTTGGAATGCGATGATGGCTCGAAATGCTTCCCAGAAGGTGTTCAGAGGGATACAATAAGGAGCTAGAAATCAGGAGTACTCCCAATTTCAGCTCGGAGTCTCTTCGACTTCCAAGCTTCTTCCCTTCCTTCGGACAAGGATAGGGAAGATTCTGCAACGAGACGCCCCTTCAAACAGGTAAGAAGAGATCTTGTGAGCAAGGGAAGTACTCAAGAAGGATCCTCCTCGAAGGAAGACTCATATCTCATACTGTTAGATATCCTATCGTATACTGGATGTAGCTGACTACAATTGCCTCCCCTTGCCGGAGAGGCCAAGCTCAAAGTGGAAGAATTTCTTCCACCCTTCTCCAGTCTTGCGATTTACTATTGTGGATGTCAGGACTTTCGGACAATGTAGCGCCAACCAGGAGCCTTATGCTAAAACAGGCGTAAAAAACGCCAGAAGCAGACAGCCCCAAGAACACTGTCATTGTCTGATGAGGAGAAACACCGGGCCTACAACCTGACACAGATGCACTAGATGCGAACATATAGGACAGATGAGTGTCCGATGTGGACATTGCCAGACATCCTCGAGACTCTACC
Organism: Macrobrachium nipponense; assembly: GCF_015104395.2. NCBI lineage: Eukaryota > Metazoa > Arthropoda > Malacostraca > Decapoda > Palaemonidae > Macrobrachium > Macrobrachium nipponense. The sequence continues at coordinate 14,315,116 of NC_087206.1, forward strand.
AAGCTCGAAGCTCGGCCAAGTGGGAGTAGCCAACCAGGCGCGAGGCGCCAGGCAGGCGTGAGGTACCAGCCAGCCGCGAAGCTCCAGGCAGGCGCAAGGCGCCAGCCAGGCGCGAGGTGCCAGGCAGGCACAAAGCGCCAACCTGGCGCGAGACGGCAGCCAGGCTCTAGGCGCGAATCTCCAGCTAAGGCGCGAGGCGTCAACCAGATGCGAGGCGCCAGTCAAGCAAAAGGTACCAGACAAGCGCTAGGCGCCAACCAAGAGCGAAGCACCAGCCAGGCGCGAGGTTCCTGCCTGGCTTCAGTCGGGAGAGATCCATTTCAAGAAAGCCCTGGTCTTCTTTGAAACATGGAGATCTCCTAAGCACTTCATAAGTGACTTGATTCCTTCAAACAGCTGAGAATTAAAAGCGCAGGAAGTGCGCGCTTTTGCAAATTCTTGTTCTATACATAACAATATGTGATATAAGACATATTAGCTGTGTTGTACGGTAGAGGCGACTCTGTGTTGACTTCTCATTACACAAAGGATGTCAAGTTAACCTACGAGAGATCCTTCTCTTTTGGTTTATACGTTTCTGCGGATACGTTACTGGGATAAGGAGCCGACACTGATCCTTAACTTTGAGTTTAAAGTTTTTTAACTTAGTGAAATTATTGGGGTTTTTGAAAGGAGTGTGTGGGGATAACTCTTTTCAATTGAGCGCGAACCCTCGTGTTAGGATCAGGTGATCGGGATCGGTGTTGCGCTCCTTCATAAGGTGTATTGTCATAGAAGTGGTCCAGTACCCATTGACAAAGTCCTTTCAGGCTCTGCCGAGTAAGCGGTTCATATACCCATCGACAGACCCACAAGAACTCTTAGCCATAGATCACATATCTCGCTAAAGTCTTGAGGTGATGCAGACTACCGGGCAACAGCCACGAAGTCTACCACCTATCAGATAGGAACCAAGGTTATTTATACATACAACATATGTTGTTTACCTGTCTATTCCATGTTAGCTGTCTCTTACCCTCCACCAAAGGGTGTCAATCAGCTATGTATATATCTGACAGGTAAGTTCATTGTATGAAAATGATATTGTTATAATACAATAAAGTTTCATACATACTTACCTGGCAGATATATACGATTAATGGCCCACCCAGCCTCCCCGCAGGAGACAGGTAAGAGAAAAAAATATGAATAGAAAACGGATGGTTTCCTAATCCTGCCACCCAGGCAGGACGGTAGACATCACCTTGACCCACCTGCAGCGTGTGCCGCGAAATTTGAATTTCTGTCGGGGACGACGGAGTCTTAGCTATGTATATACCTGCCAGGTAAGTATGTATGAAACTTTATTGTATTATAACAATATCATGTTTTGAGTTTTTAGGGTTGTTTGAAAGGATGTTGGGGGATAACTCCTTTCAATCTTAGTACTAACCCCGTGTTAGGATCAGGTGATCGGGATCGGTGTTATGCTCCTTGATGATGCCATTTCTGGCAAGGTGTTTTGTCATGTAAGTGGATAAGACCCCATTGACAAAGATCCTCAGGTTCTGTCGAGTAAGTGGATAAGACCCCGTTGACAGACCATCAAGAACTCTTAGCATGAGGTCACTACCTCGCTGAGGCTCTTGAGGCGATGTAAGCTCCTAGGCAGTAGCCATGAAGTCTTTCGCCGACACAGGTAGGAACCAAGGTTTCTTATATAATTGTTACCTACAACGTATGTTGTTTTCCTGTCTATTCAGTAATTAGCTGTCTCTTACCCTCCGCCAAAGGTGCCAATCAGCTAAGTATATATCTGACAGGGAAGTTGAATGTACAAAAAGAAAATGATATTGTCATGATACAATAAAGTTTGTACATACTTACCTGGCAGATATATACAATTAAATGG
>NC_087206.1:14317506-14325006 GCF_015104395.2 Macrobrachium nipponense
GTACTTTTCCGGGTACGAAACCATGTTGTCCTATATTAAACAAATTATTTTTATTAAATGTTTCATAATATTTTTCTTCATTACCCTTTCATACACTTTTCATAATATGTGATGTTAGACTCACAGGCCTATAATTACTAGCCTCTAGTCTTGATCCACTTTTGAAAGTAGGGCAATATATGCTAATTGTGCTCATCATAAATCTTGCCTGTATCTACACTTTGTCCTTAATAATATTGCAAGTGGCTTTGCGATAGAATGAACTCTTTCTTTCTTTAACAAAATAGCAGGAACTCCATCAGGCCCTGCTGCAGCTCCATTTTTAATTTCATTAATAGCCTGCACAATATCAGCTTCATTAACACTAGGATGGCCAGCTCCTTTGATATATATAAAATGGCCGAGGTGTCGTTTTCGACACCTTATGATTTTTATTGAAATTTGGCATGAAAAATAATCATATATGGTTAATGAAATAACTCATATGTTTGCAATGCATAGTTTTATTAAAGAATATTGTTATTACATAACATTTGACATCATTTTGAAGTAGGCTATAACATTCTTTTTACAATCCTGTAGGCCAATTATTTATCAATATCTTAGATTCCACAATCTTTACATGTTACAAACACTACCCTAGTTTCATCTTTGCACATTTGCCACAAGTAGGTTTTTTGCATACTTGGCAAACAGTAATCGTAGCATTTGAACATTTTCTACCATGACACTTGCGACGTTTCTTAGGTAATGATGAGCTTGTGGAGGGCACATCTGCAAGATTCGGTAAGCTTCTCTTCTGAACATAAGCATGCCTAAGACTTTCAATGAGCTCCAAAAATGAACTTCTTCTACTAATTGTTCTCCCTGATGCTAGTTTGTATATAACCCATGCATTTATAACTGCATATCCAGTATATTACAAAAAACTCCAAGGGGCCAACGTCTTGTAGCACAACGTGTACTGTACTTTCGGAGCATTTGGTCGACTACGTCTACTCCTACTTTATTAGCATTATAGAAATCAATGACTGCTGGTTTTCTTCTTCTCACCTTCCGAATTGTTGGAGAACTATGCATTGTTGATAAAGAGGCACACATTTTTTATTAGCTTTGCATTGATAATTAACAAACATGCATTCACTTTCATCATGAAAATAGAATTTGGATTCATACTTTTTCCCTTTCTTGTAAAGTCATTTCTTTCGACAGATGCTTGCTGTTTCCTCTCACAGTACCGACAATTGAAGTAGCTCTATCTCGCAGTTTCCTTGCAACTTCAAGAGATGTAAAAAAGTTGTCTGTTGTTACATTATAGCCTTTGTTCTTCACAACTTCAGTAAGAGACTGAGCACAACATGTTCCGCCAAGGGAACCCCTAACCTTGATTCCTTTTCTATGGCTCCTAAGTAGGGATCACATTTACAATGTATTTGTTTTCTACCTCTGTAAGGACCCACAATTTAATTCCAAAACTTATCAGGTTTATTTGGCATAAATACAATGAATGGGCACCTGTTTTTTCATGGGCAATAGCTGTTCGTCAATTGTCAAACTATATGTTGGTATATAGGCACCTCTGCAATTTTCAAACAAATAGGTCAAAATGTCTCTAATGTGGGTAAATTTGTCACTTTTGATCCTCTCTGACCTTGTGCTTCTGTTGTCAAACCTAATGAATCTATGTATTTTCTTGTAATCACTTCTAAGACATGGTTTCTCCGAATATTTTTGGTCCATAGGTTTTATTCCACAAAAAATCTGCACTGTGAGCTTTTCCGTACACTCCCCTTGCATATGTCAAAGCAATGTAGGCCTCAAACTTTTCTAAGGATAACAACCCAGCTTTTCATCGTGATTTCCTTCACTGATTGTCCATTTATGAATTTTCCGTAGCATAGTTTCATCAATGAAGATTTTCCAAGCAGAATATGGGGATTCTGCAGCTACATTTTTCACAGTTTTTGAAATACCAGAAGTAGCTTTGAATACCTGACTTTGGCTATATCTTCCTTTCCGAGATGATAAAGGTTCCCAGGCAATCCCATGCCGTGTAATGATGGTATTTCTATCTGTAGAAGTGCTTGCTTGTATATCTGATGAGGTACTGCTTGTCTAGTGGATTCGTCTTCACTATCTTGATAGTCATCAGAATCTGATGAGCTTGAATAAACTTCTTTTTTGTGGTAAAACTCATTTTATCACTACCATCACTAAACATTCACTTGAAACTTCATCTTCGATTGGAAGATAATATTCAATGCTTCTTCTACAGTATAGAAATCTTTATTTCCCTTACACCGTGAAGCAGCCATCTCTAATATATTCAGTATGACTACACCTAAGCTAATATGAAATGATGAGTGCTTAGTAACTGTTTCCTTTGCCAAGGATCACGAAACACAGAATTCTCAAGGATATTCAAGTCAGGAATAACAAGTCTGAAAAAGAAATTCACAAATATATAGTATACCTCATACTGAAAGAAGTCATTATTATAGATATGTGTGTGTGTGTGTGTGTATATAAGATAGATATATAGATAGGGGACACAAACACAAATATATTGCTTGTGAGGAGTTTTTAAATGAATTTACCCATATATAGCCTAGGTGTCAAAAACGACACCTTGGCCATTTAAGGTAAAACCTCAAATATCAGCTATTCCACTGAATATTTTTTTAAACATTGGAGGTCTGTTAGCATCTTTTTAAAAATTTAATAATTGTCTATAAGACTCAGCATTGAGCCAAAATCAGTTATTCCATACTAATTAGTTAAAAATTTGAAGGTGTCGAAAACGACACCTCGGCCATCCTAGTGATCTATGTCAGCTAAATATTCACTATTTCATCCCTTACTTCTATATCATTATCTTCATTATCTATTCTAGGGGTGAATTCTCTCTATATCGTTCTGCCAATATGTTGTAAATTTCCTTTTTTTTCATTCGTTAATCTCCCTTCAAATCTTCGAGGGCAATTTCTATTCTTCTTTTATTCATCTTTTTTGCGTATGTGTATAATAGTTTGGGGTTTTGCTTGATATTTATTAGGGTTTTTTCTTCCAATTCCCGTTTTTCATTTTTTTTTTATTGTATAATCTTTTGTTCTGCATTTTCTATCTTACTTTTTAGTTCTATACTTTTCCATGCATTTTTTTTCTTTTGCAAGACCTTTTTTCCACTTTCTGATTTTCTGGAACAAGATCCTTCTGTCTCTTGGTATGCATGACTGATGTTTACTTTTCTTCTTCGGATATATTATCCACTATTTTCTCTAATATTTTATATAATACTCCGTATTTTTACCCATTATGTCATCACTTACGAAAAATGTTATCCCAATCTTTGTTTAATTCTTTCATTTATTTTCTGACCATTTATATTTTTTATTGTAGAAGTTGTATTTTCCATATCCTTCCCACTTTTTCATTTCTTTCTTATCTCTGTTTTCACTTGCTTTGGAATGGACTGTTAATTCTATGACATTATGGTCTGAAAATATTCGCATTATAAAACTATTATTTCATCAACATAATTCATCTCGTTCACAAATACTAGGTCTAAAGTATTTTCCTTTCTCGTTGACAGGTGATTTATTTGTTGAATGTTGTGTATTCTAGTAGCATATCTAATAGCTTTTCGAATTGCCTCTTATCTTCTGCACTACTATTACTCTCTTTTATATGTATAAGTACAACCATAATCTCCTATTCGTTCTTTCCAGTCTACGAAAGGAAAGTTGAAGTCTCCAGATAGGAGAATGGTCCAGTCCTTGTGATTTCTACATATATCATCCAATTTTTCTATTATTAAGTCAAAACTCTTTAGTATTAGGAGGTCTATATATTACTATGTTTATTAATTTTTGTTTTCAGATTCAAATTCTACCGCTATTAGTTCACATTCTGAGTTACTATATTTCTCATCTATTTTTCCTTGTTTTTTGTCTTTCCCATATATTGCGGTTCCCCCTTGATTCCTATTTTTTTCTATCTGATTATAAGTTTGGACCCTTTTATTGATCATCATTCCAGTCTCTGGTAATACCAGGCTTTCACTTATATTCATTATATCTATTTTCTTTTCAATTTGGGTAGTTCTTCTAAGTACTTTATTTTTCTTTTTGAGTTATTCGTAACTAAACCCTGCGCATTCATCACTATGATGGTTTGCGTGTTTTCTCCTTCATTTAATATTGGCAATAATAAGGATTTTCCCATGTCTCTTCCTGTTCTGGTATGTTGTTCTTTTTTCATTTCCAGAAATTCTGACATTAAAAAATCCAACTTTTCCATAATATTTGATCTTCCTCATCATAATTATTCATTTTGTGTCTGAATCTGCAATTTTCTCCGTATCTGCAATTTCCTCTTGCATAATAAACACAGTTATTATCTCTGAGTAGAATCTTGGAGCTGATGCGTTTGAAATTTTTTGCTGACACCTCTGCATATCTCGTTGGTGGCTTGCTTTTTTTCTTTTACCTGATATTCTTTATTTCTCTCTTTATTTGTTTCTTTCTTATTTTGGATTTTATTACTTGATTGGTTATTTATTTGATTCTGATTCATGGCTTCAGGGTGCATATATTTAAATTTTTGTCAAACTTACATCCTTTTCCTTCTTTTAGGTTTTTTGCATATTTTTGGCTGCAGATCTCTGCAATCATCCCCATAGCCATCTAGGTATGCACATTTACCATATATTTCATAGTTGTGACATACCTTAGGATGTTTGTAGTAACATCTTTCTCCAAATCTGCAATTCCCTCTTTTCAAAAGGTTGCAGACTTTGTCTTTTTGTCTCTTTTTTTTCCTCTTTCCCGTCATTGTGTAGATCTGGGTAGAGCCTCTTCGGGATTTTCTTTTGTGTTGTCATATCGTAATTTATTTCTTCGTAGGTATGCTGCTTTATTGCAGAGAGAGAGAGCATAGCTCTTTAGATGCATTTCAGAGTAAATGAAACAAGTTGCATCTTGCAATATCGTTCCATTCAGTTCTAAAAACAAAAAAGAAAAATAGAAATACTAATGCTTTAGAAGCAACCAACATTATCTGCAGTGCACCGGTGACCCCTACAACTTCCATCTCGTAACAAAGGAAGACGAGAAATCTTTTGTCATCATCATTTTCTCCTTAATGCCATGAAAAGACAATGACTTCGGAGCGAAGTGGAGTAGATGTCCTTTTCTATGTGAAGCACGGCATCAGAGGATTAGAAAGAGTCCCTTTTTGTTATTTGCTCGTCATTAGGCTGCAAACGCTCAATGCAATTCACAGTGACGGTCACAATACACTTGTTCGTGTAAGAATTTTCATTGTGCTGTCGAGTGTTTGAGATAAGTTCCGACGGTAGGTACAATGTATTGCTCTCGCGGGTGGTTTAGGGGGTCGTTTATGAGGGGGGAGGGGGTGGATGGAAAGGGAGCCAGAATGTTATCTTTGCATTACGATTGACGCAGGCTTGTCAGCTTTAGAAGAAAGATGAATATCCTTCTTCCTACTGACGAATATATATATATATATATATATATATATATATATATATATATATATATAATATATATATATATATATATATATGTATATATATATATATATATATATATATATATATATATATATATATATATATATATATATATATATATATAGTCTCCACATTGTCTGAAAATATTAAGTTCGCCCTCAAATCTCAAATTTTCTCGTTACAATTTTCTCAATCATAGTTATTGCTGTCCAATCTTTTCATATTTAGACCCCACTGAAATAGCGCACTAGGTTGACACAGCCGAGACGACAAAATTGCTCGCTGGAAAAAAGGTGTGAAGGTTTACTTCCAGTAATGGCCATTTTCACACCAGAAGGTTAGGAAAAAACAATAAGTCCCAACTGTTTTTCTATAATATATTGCCATCTTTTATTATCTGTTTCACCAGCTGTCATATTTCCTTCACATTTTCTTAAGGTAGTTTTGGGACTAACATTCGTATTGTCCAAATGTACCCAAATTAACCACTGAACATGAACCTGTTGATCATGAGAGCATCAACATTCATATTCCGACTTGCACATTATACCTGAACCCTTTCCTTAAACAAACAATGAAGCTATTGTCAGTGGCGTTGCAGATACTTGATTATTTCTAATGCTAAGGTATTGAGAACTTCATTGAATTGGAAGGCGCGTGTCAAATGCATTATTCCAAGATTGAAATCATATTTCCTCCTTCGGTATAACACTAGAGAGTTCTCACGTCGCAGTCTAATATAAGTCACATGAATAGTTCTATTCAAACATTATCTATTCCATAAAAAGAAAACAGTGTTGATATCGTTTGGCTGCATAAGAGCTGTTACAAAAAAATAGAAAAAAAGGTGGGGCGGGCTCGCTATGTATATCAAACCTTTGTAATATATATATGCTTGAGATTTCCAACTACATGAATTTCCAAGTTGAGTCAACATACCGGCAGAGCATTTGTATCATAATTATTCATTGATACAACAAACATGACAAAATACATAGTAATTATTTCCCGTGAAGTTCACCTGATTTAAAAATATCTATACACAGAGATACATGTATACTATTGAAATAATTTCTGTCGAGATAATTTCAATTTGAATTCATGTAGATTAAAAACAAACCGATTTAACAATTTTGACATGTTTTCTTGTTTGTTATCAAAGGTTATAAAAATATATCCCAGTCATAAGTTTACACAGCTAAATTATTGGTATGTGACACTGTATGTTTTTTTATATCATAGACAGGAAAATAAACTCACTTTTAAAATTTATTCACATGACTGAATATATGAGACACAATATATATATATATTATATATATATATATATATATATATATATATATGTATGTATGTATGTATATATGTTGCCTCTATATCATCTTTAATTCCCTTGGTGTTAAATAGTTATTCACCCCCTCAATAAAAATTTTGCACTGGTTGGAAAGAATGCCGTCTACAGTGCCATGGAATGGGCTGATACCCGCACTTACACTTGTTATTCTGTGAACCAGAGTCTGGTTTCCACTTGCGTCAGCCATTTGCTTTCCTTATGAAAACCCGTATACTTCAGGATTCGCCCGACCTCAGTAACCTTGATATATGCACACACAAACCCCAACCCAAAAAATTAATAATAATCATCCACCAATAAAAGATAAAATAAACATGCACCACGCCCTAACAAACCACTATATGACTCACCACTGCTCAAGTTCAAGGTTAATCACCTGACTTATCTAATACAAGGTCACTCTGGGAACAAAAAACGTGAAGAAAATCAGTTCAAGAGAAAACGTATGTCGAACCCCAAAACGCTTGGAATCAGCATCTGTTCACTCCAGGCCTCTCTCTTCTTTGCTCTCCCCTCTCTCTCGCCCTCTCTCTCTCTCTCTCTCTCTCTCTCTCTCAATCTCTCTCTCTCTCTCTCGTCTTCTCTCATTACCGAAACATAAAAATGAAACTCA
>NC_087206.1:14332506-14340313 GCF_015104395.2 Macrobrachium nipponense
ATATATATATATATATACTATCTAGATTGTTGATGTATATCTATTTTAGATGTTGATGTATCCCTTATTAATATCTATTTAGATGTTGATGTATCCCTTATTAGTTTTCGTTTTAATTCAAGAAAATTAAAAACTCCATTCTGTAAATTAATCTCAATCAGAAGGATATATATATATATATATATATATATATATATATATATTATATATATATATATATATATATATATATATATATATATATATATATATTATATATATATATATATATATATATAGATATATATATCCTTCTGATTGAGATTAATTTACGGAATGGAGTTTTTAATTTTTCTTGAAAATTAAGAAAACATAATAAGGGATCATCAACATCTAAAATAGATATTATCTAGATATATAAATAGCAACAAAAACAACATAATAAGAAATTTATCAAAATCTAAAATAAATATTATTTAGACACATTTGATGGAGATAATGTGTCACAAATGAAAGTATACCGAATACCAATGCAGTTATAGTCAGTCCCCAATAAACTTACCGTCATCTACCCCAGATATACTACGAGTATTACATATAACGAAACCAATTTACATTAAGGATCTCGAATATCAGTTACGGAAAAAGATACCAGCAGCGGAATCCATCCAATTCCCTAATGATGCTCCTCAGTACGTGAGATTGAAAATGGTCTACTGAAGTTTGAATTGGAGATAAATAAAAAAAAAAAAAAAAAAAAAAATGTGATGGAAAACGAACGGAGCATCTTATTACCCTAAACCAATTCATCTTGTATTTTAAAATTTTACTGAAATTTGAATCTGTTTGCTTGTTAATTTATTGTTTTCTTTTCTATGTACACAATATTGGTATGGTCAAGTTTGGGAACTACTGAGATGATGCATAGTCATATGTGTTGCTTAAAGGTGTAATAACCTTTACCGAACGTTTAAGAAAAATCCAGTTTTGTGATACAATGGTATTTTTTCCAGCTCTCTCTCTCTCTCTCTCTCTCTCTCTCTCTCTCTCTCTCTCTCTCTCTAGTTCCCATTACCTTTCGTTAAGTCTTTTCGATAAACTTATTCGTAGGAATCTTGAATTTCAAGTTAGTGCCCCCTGTGGGCTTCTTCCATTGAATTTGGTTTATATCCAGAATAATAATAATTATTATTATACGAAAGGGGAGCTGATAAAAAAAAATTACGACAATCTGAGAACATTACGCAACGATATCAAGAAATGTGAATGATTAAATTGTTAGGAAATAGAGCGACCTTTCTTTCTTCTTATCGCATTTACTTATTCCAAACGTCTGGTATGAATGTGGAAATGAATTCGATATTGACGCGTTCGGATGCACAGAAACAATTTGTTAGCTTCAAGTGTGAAAAGGAAACTTTTTAAATACGAAATTACATTCTTGGTATAGAGAATAAATGAAAATAGTGTAAAAAGAAAATCGACAAGGATCGATATGTGAGCACATTATGTAAATGACAATTACCAAATGTTGAAAGTTGAATTTAACAGATGATGCATAATAATATATGTTGCTTAAAAGGCGTAGTAACCTTTACCGAACGTTCAGAAAGATTTGCTATGGAATCATTCTCTCTCTCTCTCTCTCTCTCTCTCTCTCTCTCTCTCTCTCTCTCTCTCAACCAAAATTCTTATATTTTAATTTAGAATAGTATTCTTTTGAGAGATTTTATTTCTTCATCTCAGCACATATATATGATTGAGGTCCGGACATACATTATTGCCAATCATCTAAAAGTAACCCACCAGAGCTAAGTATAAATAGTATTGTTAATGTATCTTTCTAGATTAATGGGAACGTTGTAAATGAAGAATATTTCCACCGAGCATTATTAAATTTTAGTCTCCATTTTTGTATTTTATAAAAAAAAAAATAGATAATTGGTATCTCTATTAAATTTTTTTTATCTCTTTCACATTTTGGAAAAAACATCCATGACGCTTTGTTAAGTTTTTTTATCCCTTATGCTCTATTGGAGAAAAAAAATCACTGGTACTCAAATAAGTTTTTATCTCTTTTGCATACACACACACACACACACACACACACACACACACACACACACATATATATATATATATATATATAGTATATATATATATATATATATATATATATATATGACATACATATATATATATATATATATATATATATATATATATATATATATATATCTATATATATATATATATATATATATATATATATACATACATATATATATATATATATATATATATAATATATATATATATATATATAAATATATATATATATATATAGATATATATATATATATATATATATATATTATATATAGTATATCATATATATATCTATATATATATATATATATATATATATATATATATATATATATATATATATATATATATATATATATATGCTCGACACAGATATAAATCGTTCTAATGGCTTTCGTCAATTAGTACAAGTGAAGTTATATCTATCTATCTATCTATCTATATATATATATATATATATATATATATATATATATATATATATATATATATATAGATAGATAGATAGATAGATATAACTTCACTTGTACTAATTGACGAAAGCCATTAGAAACGATTTGTATCTGTGTGTCGAGCATCATTGATGATTTTGAGACCTGGAAGTCCATAGACCAGGAAACTACAGTCAATAATAATTAAGAATCAAGAGTCACTGTCGGTTCCACGGTATTGTATTTAGCTAAGACCTAAGTTAATATTATGAGAATAAAGCTGAAACTTTAAGGAATTGTTGCAGATATTCTGAGGAGTTAACATTGGTCGCAAAAGTGATTATTTTGATAGATTTTCAGTCAACAAGACGGAGATGTTTTGAGGAGAGAGAGAGAGAGAGAGAGAGAGAGAGACCGAGAGAGAGAGAGAGAGATCCATTTTGGAAACGTGTACACATGCACACATACCATACACGCGCGCGCGCGAAAAAAGTGCTTTATTATGTGAGGACTTATTTTCCCCCATCTTTACATATTACATTTGGTCTTCACTTTTCTCCAACCAATTCATTACTCTCTTTTTCGTGCACGAATTGATGAGGAATCTAGCACTCTCCCACTATTCACTTGGATAGATTTCATCAATAATCAAATTATAAATATTTTAGGCCCTCCGGACTGTCCACATTGTCGTAATTCTTTTGTTACCCGGGTTAAAGCGATAGCAAAATAGATATTGTTTTCGGAAAAAAAATTAAAGATAAAAAAAAAAAAGAGTGTAAATTTATGAAAAAATTTATTGTCGTAAAGCTGTTGTTTTTACAAGTGCCACTGAACTTCGTAAGTTTCTGAATGAAGAATAAAAATGGTGTTTTGGTAAAAATTTAAATTAGAGTAAAATATACATAACGCAAATTAACCGGCATATCAGTTTACTTAATAAGATGAAGAAATATATTTACAAAATGTGCGTGTGTGTTTGAGTTTTTTATCTATAAATTATATATTTGGATAGATATTTCGATGCTAAGTTTTTTTCTTGTTAGTTTTCTGAAGGTAAACAAAAACTATTGTGCCGGTTTTGACTGTCCGTCCGCACTTTTTTTCTGTCCGCCCCTAGATCTTAAAAACCACTGAGGCTAGAGGGCTGCAAATGATCTATTTTGGTGGACTTGATTATGCGCTGGAAATGACTAAAACTATTATATTGGATTATTCTCCAATAGATCAATTATCCCTTTCTTTAATATATCAAAGCAAGAGTTTGGGTATATAGATCTCAGTGTGCGTCTTGATTCATGCAGCGATAATTCCATGAAATATTCCTTTTTTCTGTTATTATTATTATTATTATTATTATTATTATTATTATTATTATTATTATTATTATTATTCACAAGAAGAACCCTATTCTTATGCAACAAGTCCACAGTTGCCATTCATTACCAATAAAAAAAATACATTTACCTCTTGAACTTTGCCCAAACCCTTAATACTTTCGCCAAAAGAAACTGTAGACTCCTAAAAAGGAAATGATTTATCATAAATTTCAAAATAACCCAATAAACCAAAGAGATAAATAAAATCCCAATTTTCTTAACAGTAGTATAAAAATAATAATCGACTCTGCGGCGAAGACACTCCCCAAAGTGTCTGCAATTGCAAACCCTTTAAACAATGTCACTCTCAGGAAGGGAGTTTACAGCGCCACGGAGGATGGGCCCTGATGTCATTGTCTCCACAGCTTTGAGAGAGAGAGAGAGAGAGAGCCGAGAGAGGAGAGAGAGAGAGAGAGAGGAGGCTCTAAAGGTTCCGGATAATTCTTAGTTCAATGGTGGTGGATAGCAATATGAAAAAACATAAAGAGAGAGAGAGAGAGAGAGAGAGAGAGGAGAGAGAGAGAGAGAGAGAGAGAGAGTCCGGATAATTCTTAGTTCAGTAACGGTGGATAGCAATATGAAAAACATGAAGAGAGAGAGAGAGAGAGAGAGCTGAGAGAGAGAGAGAGAGAGAGAGAGAGAGGCTCTAAAGGTTCCGGATAATTCTTAGTTCAATGGTGGTGGATAGCAAAATGACATAAAGAGAGAGAGAGAGTGGAGAGAGAGAGAGAGGAGGTTCCGGATAAATCTTAGTCAGTAGCGGTGGATAGCAATATGAAAAACATGAAGAGGAGAAGAGAGAGAGAGAGAGAGAGAGAGAGAGAGAGAGAGAGAGAGAGAGAGAGACTAATGATTGCAGATAATCCTTGGTTCAATGGTGGTGGATAGCAATATGAAAAACATGAAAAGAGAGAGAGAGAGAGAGAGGAGAGAGAGAGAGAGAGAGAGAGAAACTCTAATGGTTGCAGATAATTCTTAGTTTAATGGTGTCGGATAGCAAAATTAAAAAGAGAGAGAGAGAGATTTTAATTTTAAATTTTTTCAATAGTAAAAAGAAACTAAATTTATAAATATGAAGAGATCATGTGTGTAAATGCAAGAGAGAGAGAGACAGAGAGAGAGAGAGAGAGAGAGAGAGAGAGAGATTGGGAAAATAGAAGGATGGAGGGCCAGGTAGGTTGCCAATCTCAGGGAGGTTGTGTGTCTCTGGGATTTCCAAACTTGGAGGGTTGGGGGGTGAGGGGGGCGGGAAGGGGCAGGGGGACACCCCTGCAATAGAAATGGTAATAGTGGTTGCAAGGGAAACGAAGACATTGGCAGGAGAATTTGTCTTCGGGAGCTAAGGCTCGCGGTACGTTCCTTTTTCGTTTTTTATTGACTGCCATTTGTCTTCCTTGATTTAAAAATTCCTTCTGGGAGCTTTGTATCCACTTCAGCGCTGGTTCCCCAGTTGTGCGTTTTATACCGTTCAAAACTCTGAGTCGGCCCTCTATGAAAAACCGGCTGGCCTATTTGATAAAACACTATTGTCATGGAGTAATGTAATCTCGATTACCTTTTTTTCAGCTAGAACCAAAGTCAAGAGTATAAATTCCCCTCCAGGGTTTTTTTTACTTTTTTTTGACGGAATCCAAATTTTTTTTTTTTATTTTTTTTTTTTTTACTAAATCAGTAAATATTTCTTGAGCCCATAATGTAATCTAGATTACCCTTTTTTCTTTCAAAACTCAAGTCAAGAATATGGAAGTTCATTTTTTTTTTTTTTTTTTTTTTTGCAGAATCAATAAACTAGTTCGGAAAACCCACTACAAATGAAAATTCATAACGCAGTACATTCTTCAGAAGAACCTTTCGAAGTTGTACATTACCAACGTCGTTCAAATAAATCAATATTGTGCAAATGGTTTCATATCTTAAATACCATTTCAACAGCACCGGCCAAAAAGGATGCGTCCTCTTTTCAGCTACCTGTCCTAAACGAATGTTTTTAATTTGAAACCTTGGTTCTAAATCAGGTTTCTATATTTGCTTATCGCATTCACCATACCTGCGGCCTTTGCATGCAAGCGCTTTGTTTGAAGCTTTCCATCCTATCGATATATTTATTGTGCCTGCCGTCTGAAATCGTACTCAATAATAGGCACCCAGTCTTGTGGCCCAAAAGGGATCTTACCAGTTCTTCAGGTCCATCCTGGAAGCAGAAGGAAGGGAACCCCTGCCTTTTCGCAAGATTTATGTTAGATACTGATGGTCTCACCAAAGTGGGGCACTGAAACAAGATTGGAGGTGTAGGGGCATGATACAATTGTTCAGGTCTTGCAACGGGAATAACGTGGAAAAAATACTTCTTTGAAATTCTTTCGAGTTTTTAGCTTGCTCTTGGGAGAATGAAAAGTTGTCAAAGAAGTTAGCGAAAGGATTAAGGATTTTATTAACCGTGAAACCACCAAAGCCTTACCGGAAGAATCATGAATACCTTTAAAAAAAAAAATAAAAATCTTTTCTTTTGATAACAAAACAACCCTGAGGTCATATATTGGGATCAAAAACGGTAAATGTAAAGCATTCCACATACCCCTTACCCTTACACAAACAAACAACAAACTTACACAACCACTCACTCACACACACACGCACACACACACACACACATCCATCTGATATAGATAAGATAATATATATAATATATATATATTATTTATTATATATAAATATAATAATATAATATCTTGATGTAAAAAATAAATTTTTTAATTAAAATATTATATAGAGAGGAGATGAGGAGATGAAGAGAGAAGCGCTGGATGAGATGAGATGAGATGCGAGAGAGAGAGGAGCTCTGGGCCAAAAAATTCACTTGAGGAAAAATAATATAAAAACAGGTAAAAACAACGAAGGTCTTAAACTATGGTTAGTCAAACTATGGGCCCTAAAAAGTGTTTTAAATTTATTTCGTTCCAGTTATCAACTTCAAAACTTAAATTCATTTAAAAGTAAACGTATATATATATATTATATATATATATATATATTATATATATATATATTATATGATATATATGATGTATATTGTATATATATATTATTATAAATATATATATTAATAATATATAATATGTATTTATATATTATATCTATATAATCTAATATTATATATATAGTATATGGTAGTATATAGTGTATATATAGTATATATCTATATAATGTATATTATAGTATATATACTATATTATATATATATATAATATGAATGTATTATATAACTTATAATATTACATATTTATAATATATATAATATTATAATATATATCTATATAGTATTATATAATATATAATATAATATAATATATATATTATATATTATTATTATCTATATTGTGTGTGTGTGTGTGTGTTTTGTGTGTGTGTGTATACATATATATATTTATATATAATATAATATATATATATATTATAATAATATATATATATATCTATTTTATAATTATACATAACATATTATTTATATATATATACATAATATATATATAAATATTATATAATATATATATATATAATATATATGCACGTAACTTTGTATTGAAATAAACAGAATGCCACAGGAAAAATGCTATGCAGGGTATCGAAGCGCTTTCATCTTTACTAAGATCTCTTGACGATGTCTTTAATGAAGACGAAAGCGCTTGGATTTTTACCTATCAATTTCCTGTGGTATTCGCTCTTATATTATATATATATAGTATATATGATATATATATATAATATATATATGCTGGTAATATCTAAATATTATATATATATATATTTATATATATAGAAGATTTCTATATATATATTATATATATATATAGATATATTAATATAATAATATCTTATATATAAGTGAATACCACAGGAAATTGATAAGCA
>NC_087206.1:14340813-14353313 GCF_015104395.2 Macrobrachium nipponense
AAGTTTATGAAAAGGTTGTTAGAAATGAATAAAAAAAAAGTAAACTTTCATTCTAGGTTTACATATATCGTCGATCAAATTCAGGTTTTTCAAAAGAATAATAACTGTATTCTTCATTCAAAAGTTATTTGTAAATAGTCGCAAGGAGTAATCTCATCTGCATCGTTGCGGATTATAAAATTGTTTTCATAATAGTAATAATAATTGCACGTTGAATAGTCAGTCAATCATTCGCCTTTATTTAACAACAAGTCGAAAGTTTCTAACACAATCCATATAGGCTAAGTTTATGAAAGGTTGTTAGAAAAAAAAAAAAAAAATGCCGAATAAAACAGAGTCGACTTTTATTCTAGGTCATATATCATATAGTATACCTATCGATCAAATTCAGGTCTTTTCAACTGTATTCTCCATTCGAGTGTTTTTTGAAAAAAGTTTAAGTATAGTTGCGAAGGGTTCTGGGAAAATCATTTCACTATTCAAATAACCTTTTCAAAAGATGGTGATTGCTAAACTGAAGTAGTAGTGCTCTTGTATTCTACATTCAAATACCTTTCTCTCGTGAAAATTTCCACTGCGGATCATAGCTACATATGATCTCTTAGATTAAAAAGACATACCAGACATTAGGTAATCTAGCTTTGAATAAGGAAATATGAATATTTTTGATAATATAAAATTCTTCATGGAAAACTTATTAGGACTTGCGTCGGCCTCATTAACTAACTATACTACCTTAAGCTTTACTATCCTAAGAAGCCTAGTGAGAGGTAGCCAGTATCGATCGATCTTTGCCTATTTTTACCCCAAGTATGCGATGGTGGATGAGTACACACAATTTAGTATACTAGCAAAATAGGACTACTACACTGCTGCCGCATCATTATGACAGCTCGTGTTTTCTTTAGTGCTAAGCAAGCAAGCAAGATGATTGCTAACTGAAGTAGTAGTGCTCTTGTATTCTACATTCAAATACCTTTCTCTCGTGAAAATTTCCACTGCGGATCATAGCTACATATGATCTCTTAGATTAAAAAGACATACCAGACATTAGGTAATCTAGCTTTGAATAAGGAAATATGAATATTTTTGATAATATAAAATTCTTCATGGAAAACTTATTAGGACTTGCTCGGCCTCTTAACTAACCTACTACCTAACTTTGGACTATCCTAAGAAGCCTAGTGAGAGGGTAGCCAGTATCGATCGATCTTTGCCTAATTTTACCCCAAGTATTACGATGGTGGATGAGTACACACACTTTAGATATACTAGCAAAATAGGACTACTACACTGCTGCCGCATCATTATGACAGCTCGTGTTTCTTTAGTGCTAAGCAAGCAAGCAAGAGCAAGTCTGTGTAGAGATTTATTCAGATTCACTGTAAGAGAAAATCCTCTCTGCATCAATGCTAATCACACAGCTTAAATTTATACCATATTAGATGGAAATGTTTTAGGAATACTGAAAATGTTATTTTCAATATAGTTACAGAGTATGGACCTATTAGTATCGACCACAGCACAATTGAATTTATACATTTGGCTAGGAATATTTTTACTAACCATATATATATATATATATATATATATATATATATATATATATATATATATATATATTACATTCATCTATTGGTGATATATTGGGATAGTATAGGTTTCTTTTAATAATAATTAAATAATAATATAGATAGGATAGGAAAATAATACAATTTTATTATTATTCAGAATGTTAAGACTTTCTTTTTAATCATTTTAGAAATTTGCTTAAAGAATGTCCACGTGGTTGGTTGTAAATCTATTCTTATATGAAAGAATTGTTTAATTTTTTCAGAATGTAAAAGTTCATTAATGTTCTAGATTTGGCCATAAAGGTGCCTCCAGGAACTCGTCATTCTTTTATATAAACTTTTAAGTATTTGTTTGTCTCATGTCACTTGATATAGTGTATAAACCACATGGTAGCAGATGGAATGTCTCTCACAAACTTTGTTGGTTTGTTCTAAGACATGCCTACGTATTTGAGCTGGTATCACACATACAAGTTAAATCACTTTCTTATTGGCTGGCGCATTTTGAAATGGCCGAAGCAGTGATGTATCGTAACACTTTTAAGTATAACCACACACTGAGAGAGAGATCATATTATCGTCCAGGAATTGTTAGGCTGTTACAAGATGTGCTACACTGGTGTATTTTTCAAAAACTTACGGGAAACCCCGTTTATGAGCATGAAAAAAACAGCTACGTCAATCAGTAGTAGCTAGCATCACCCGCCGCCATATTGTGTGTTTTGTTTATGTTTGTAGCAGCGGCGGTGGGCGCGTTCGTTCGTTCGTTCGTTCGTTCGTTCGTGTATGAAATGCTTTCGAGGACAAACGCACACTTGTAAAATAGCAAGTTGCGATGCGATTTGCATTAGGGACGTAATTATTATTATTATTATTATTATACTTATACAATGGCGAAATAATCTCGGTTAGAACATCTGATTTCAAACCAAAATATTCTCTCTCTCTCTCTCTCTCTCTCTCTCTCCTCTTTCTTAACGAGACAAATTTTGTCTTCTACAATTTTCTCTCCTTTTACTTTGGCACAGTTTTGAGTAATTAACTCAATATTTAGGAAAGATTTCTGTACAAGAAATGTAATATTTCTCCTCTTATAGCTAATTTTGACCACTTTTAATTCACCTGGAAATTATGCTTAGGTAACGAACTGTAGGTACGCTTCTTGCTTTCACTCTCAGCCTGACCAAGGTCTGACTAGTACCGTTATCTCGGCGCTTTGCCCAAAGCAGACGACGATAGACAATCGTAAATCTCTCTCTCTCTCTCTCTCTCTCTTTATCCCTTCTCTACTGACACATTGAGCTAAATATATATATAGTATTTTAACATAAAGCTAGTTCGTAGTATCTCACAACAAAATTAGACCAAACGCAAAGAATCGTATATCTACAAACATTTCGTCTCACTGACAAGGCCACCACTATAACGGTGTTGACAGTGAAAGTGTTCGACAGCACAATACTCCAATGTTGTTCACGTTATAAAATAGACTTATTAATTAATAATACATAGACTTTGCCCGTTCCACCACTCTGGTTACTAGACGTAGGTAGATTATACGCCGTTCACCCTGGGGCTTATAAGGTACTAGGGTGTCGTCTAAAATTTTTTACTTACCTTTATCCTAGATTGCTGACCGTAGCCGTCTGTTCCGAATGAGCTGTGATTAAGAAAAGGGGCCTATTTATATACAAATCCCCATGCATAATCATGTGTGCAGGCGTACATAGTATACCGCCCGAGGCTATCATCGCTCTCATTTTATATGTACTGAGCACTAGCTCAATCTAGTTTCACCCTGTTTGTTTACAGGGAAATCGGTCTATCTTTTTTTAATATGTCCTGATTAACAACTCATTCCAAAAAAAAATTTTTCTCCGTGAGTGAGTCAAGCCAAGGTCAACAGGTCTTGGGTAATTGCTACGTATTCACGATAATGACAAATGCCCGCCAGCGGTGAAAATTCCCTGAGATACGTAGTACCTCTTTTTTTTGTATTTTTTACATAAAAGATTGCGCAAGTCAAAAGTTCTTGAAGAGTTCTATTTATAAGACAGAGATTATAGCTATATGATAGATTTTAGTCTTATGATACTCGATTCTAATGATAGTCTTTTGACACAAGATTCTAATTATAAGACAAGATTCTAGTTATAACAGAATCTAGTTATATAACAGAATATTCTAGACTTATGACACCGGTCTATCTTTTTTTAATATGTCCTGATTAACAACTCATTCCAAAAAAAATTTTTTCTCTCCGTGAGTGAGTCAAGCCAAGGTCAACAGGTCTTGGGTAATTGCTCTGCATTCACGCCACACCTATCTTAATGATAATGACAAATGCCCGGCAGCGATGAAAATTCCCTGAGATATGTAGTACCTCTTTTTTTTTGTATTTTTTACATAAAAGATTGCGCAAGTCAAAAGTTCTTGAAGAGTTCTAGTTATAAGACAAGAGAGTCTAGCTGTATGATAGATTTTAGTCTTATGATACTCGATTCTAATGATAGTCTTTTGACACAAGATTCTAATTATAAGACAAGATTCTAGTCTATGATTCTAGTTATATAACAGAATATTCTAGACTTATGACACCATGGAATACATGCATTATTATTATTATTATTAATTATTATTAATTATTCATGTAATAATACATCCTTATTATTATTATTATTATTTTTATTATTATTATTATTTTTAATAATGATAATACTAATAATATCTCTTGTTTACTAATTGTTCAAAAATAGTACATTATTTAGCTTAAATCATGATAGAATTTAACCTAAATATAGGTATTTAACTTAATTTACCAGCAGTTTATAACTTTAACATAACTGTTTCGTCCTACCCATTAGACCTAAAAGGCCATTTTCCCTATTGGTTAACAACATATATATATATATATATATATATATATATATATATATATATATATATATATGTTATATATATATATATATGTGTACACACACACACACACACACACACACACACACATATATATATAATATATATATATATATGATATATATATAGATATATATATATATATATATATATATATATATATATATATATATATATATATATATATATACATATACATATATATATATATATATAGTATATATATATATATGTATATATATATATATATATATATATATATATGGTGAAAAATGTTGCTTGTAACACAGTTCCATCTAATAAAAGGAGCCCATAAAAACACCAAAATGTAGAGAGAAAAGTACTATATTTTCAGAGACTGCTGTCTCTCTCTTCAGGTATATAGATTCATTATACCTGAAGATGAGAGACGCAGTCTCTGAAATATAGTACTTTTCTCTCTACATTTTGGTGTTTTTATGGGCTCCTTTTATTAGATATATATATATATATATATACTTTTAAAATGAATTAAAGTTTGAAGTGATAACTGAACGAAATAAATTAAACACTTTTAGGGCCCATAGTTTGACTAACCATAGTTTAGACTCGTTTTAACTGTTTTTTATTATATTTTCCTCAAGTGAATTTTTTGGCCCAGATCTCTCTCTCTCTCTCTCTCTCTCTCCTCTCTCTCTCTCTCTCTCTCTCTCTCTATATATATATATATATATATATATATATATATATATATATATATATATATATATAAATATATATATATATATATATATATATATATATATATATATATATTATATATATATAAAATATATATATGTGTGTGTGTGTGTGTGTGCGTGTGTGTGTGTGTGAGTGTGTGTGTAAGTGTGTGTTTGTGTGTAAGGGTGTATGTGAATGCTTTACCGTTTTGAATCCCAATATATGACCTCAGGGTTGTTTGTTATCAAAAGATATTTTTGTTTTAAGGTATTCATGATTCTTCCGGTAAGGCTTTGGTGTTTCACGGTTAATAAAATCCTTAATCCTTCGCTAAACTTCTTTGACAACTTTCATTCTCCAAGAGCAGCTAAACTCTAGAATTTCAAAGAAGTATTTCCACTTATTCCCGTTCAGACTGAACAGTTAGTATCATTCCCCTGACACTCCATCTTGTTTCAGTGCCACTTTGGTGAGACCATCAGTATCTAACATAAATCTTGCTAGGCAGGGGTTCCCTTCTGCTTCCAGGATGGACCTGAAGGACTGTAAGATCCCTTTTCACAGACGGGTGCCTATATTGAGTACGATTTCAGACTTCAGGTCAAGTAAATATATCGATAGGATGGAAGCTCACAGAGCGCTTGCATGCAAAGGCGCAGGTATGGTGAAATGCTATACAATATAGAAACTGATTAGAACAAGGTTTCAAATTAAAAACATTCTTTAGGACAGGTAGCTGAAAAGAGACGCATCCTTTTGGCCGGTGCTGTTGAATGTATTTAAGATATGAAACATTTCAACAATATTGAGTTGAACGACGTGGTAATGTAAACTTCGAAAGGTTCTGAAGAATGTACTGGCGTTATGAATTTTCATTTGTAGTGGGTTCCGAACTATTTATTGATTCTGCAAAAAAAAAAAAAAAAAAAAAATGGAATTCATATTCTTGACTTGATTCTGAAAGAAAAAAGGGTAATCTAGATTACATTATGGGCTCAGAAATATTTACTGATTTAGTAAAAAAAAAAATATTGATTCAGTAAAAAAAAGACCCTGGGGAATTTATACTCTTGACTTGGTTCTAGCTGAAAAAAAGGTAATCTAGATTACATACCATGACAATAGTTATCAAATGGCCAGCCATTTTCATGAGGCCGACTCAGAGTTGAAGGTAAAACGCAACTGGGGACCAGAGCTGAAGTGGATAAAGCTCCCAGAAGGAATTTTAAATCAAGGAAGACAAATGGCAGTCAATAAGAAACGAAAAAGGAACGTATCGCGAGCCTTAGCTCCCGGAAGACAAATTCTCCTGCCAATGTCTTCGTTTCCCTTGCAACCACTATTACCATTTCTATTGCAAGGGTGTCCCCCTCCCTCTTGCCCGCCCCCCCCCCCCCCCCAACCCTCCAAGTTTGGAATCCCAGAGACACACAACCTCCCTGAGATAGGCAACCTACCTGGCCCTTATCCTTCTATTTTCCCAATCTCTCTCTCTCTCTCTCTCTCCCTCTCTCTCTCTCTCTCTCTCTCTTGCATTTACACACATGATCTCTTCCTATTTATAAATTTAGTCTCTTTTACTATTGAAAAATTTAAAATTTAAAACCTCTCTCTCTCTCTCTCTTTTTAATTTTGCTATCCGACACCATTGAACTAAGAATTATCTGCAACCATTAGAGTCTCTCTCTCTCTCTCTTCATGTTTTTCATATTGCTATCCACCACTACTGAACTAAGATTTATCCGGAACCTCTCTCTCTCTCTCTCTCTCTCTCTCTCTCTCTCTCTCTCTTTATGTTTTTCATATTGCTATCCACCACCATTGAACCAAGGATTATCTGCAATCATTAATCTCTCTCTCTCTCTCTCTCTCTCTCTCTCTCTCTCTCTCTCTCTCTCTCTTCATGTTTTTCATATTGCTATCCACCACCATTGAACCAAGGATTATCTGCAATCATTAATCTCTCTCTCTCTCTCTCTCGTCTCTCTCTCTCTCTCGTCTCTCTCTCTCTCTCTTCATGTTTTTCATATTGCTATCCACCACCATTGAACCAAGGATTATCTGCAATCATTAATCTCTCTCTCTCTCTCCTCTCTCTCTCTCTCTCTCTCTCTCTCTCTCTCTCTCTCTCTCTCTCTCTCTCTTCATGTTTTTCATATTGCTATCCACCGCTACTGAACTAATATTTATCCGGAACCCACCCCCCCCCCCTCTATCTCTCTCTCTCTCTCTCTCTCTCTCTCTTTATGTTTTTCATATTGCTATCCACCACCATTGAACTAAGAATTATCCGGAACCTTTAGAGCCTCTCTCTCTCTCTCTCTCTCTCTCTCTCTCTCTCACAAAGCTGGTGGAGACAAATGACATCAGGGCCCATCCTCCGAGGCGCTGTAAACTCCCCCTTCCTGAGAGTGACATTGTTTAAAGGGTTTGCAATTGCAGAGTCGATTATTATTTTTATACTACTGTTACGAAAATTGGGAATTTATTTAGCTCTTTGGTTTATTGGTTTATTTTGAAATTTATGATAAATCATTTCCTTTTAGGAGTCTACACTTTCTTTTGGCGAAAGTATTAAGGGTTTGGGCAAAGCTCAAGAGTAAATGTATTTTTTTTTATTGGTAATGAATGGCAACTGTGGACTTGTTGCATAAGAATAGGGTTCATCTTGTGAATAATAATAATAATAATAATAATAATAATAATAATAATAATAATAATAATAATAACAGAAAAAAGGAATATTTCATGGAATTATCGCTGCATGAATCAAGACGCACACTGAGATCTATATACCCAAACTCTTGCTTTGATATATTAAAGAAAGGGATAATTGATCTATTGAAGAATAATCCAATATAATAATTTTAGTCATTTCCAGTGCATAATCAAGGCCACCAAAAATAGATCAATTTGCAGCCCTCTAGCCTCAGTGGTTTTTAAGATCTAGGGGCGGACAGAAAAAAGTGCGGACGGGCAGTCAAAACCGGCACAATAGTTTTTGTTTTTCTTCAGAAAACTAAAAAGAAAAAAACTTAGCATCGAAATATCTATCCAAATATATAATTTATTAGCTAAAAAACTCAAACACACACGCACATTTTGTAAATATATTTCTTCATCTTATTAAGTAAACTGATATGCCGGTTAATCTTATTAAGTAAACTGATATGCCGGTTAATTTGCGTTATGTATATTTTACTCTAATTTAAATTTTTACCAAAACACCATTTTTATTCTTCATTCAGAAACTTACGAAGTTCAGTGGCACTTGTAAAAACAACAGCTTTACGACAATAAATTTTTCATAAATTTACCACTCTTTTTTATCTTTAATTTTTTTCCGAAAAACAATATCTATTTTGCTATCGCTTTAACCCGGGTAACAAAAGAATTACGACAATGTGGATAGTCCGGAGGGCCTAAAATATTTATAATTTGATTATTAATGAAATCTATCCAAGTGAATAGTGGGAGAGTGCTAGATTCCTCATCAATTCGTGCACGAAAAAGAGAGTAATGAATTGGTTGGAGAAAATTGAAGACCAAATGTAATATGTAAAGATGGGGGAAAATAAGTCCTCACATATAGCAATGCAATAACGTAGAGCTGTGAGAAGCCTAAATGCGCGCGTGTATGGTATGTGTGCATGTGTAGACGTTTCCAAAATGGATCTCTCTCTCTCTCTCTCTCTCTCTCTCTTTCTCCTCAAAACATCTCCGTCTTGTTGACTGAAAATCTCTCAAAATAATCACTTTAGCGACCAATGTTAACTCCTCAGAATATCTGCAACAATTCCTTAAAGTTTCAGCTTTATTCTCATAATATTAACTTAGGTCTTAGCTAAATACAATACCGTGGAACCGACAGTGACTCTTGACTCTTAATTATTATTGACTGTAGCTTCCTGGTCTATGGACTTCCAGGTCTCAAAATCATCAATGTATGCTCGACACAGATACAAATCGTTTCTAATGGCTTTCGTCAATTAGTACAAGTGAAGTTATATATATATATATATATATATATATATATATATATATATATATATATATATATATATATATATATATATATATATATATATATATATATATATATATTATATATATATATATATATATATATATATATAATACATATATATATATATATATATATATATATATATATATATATATATATATATATATATATATATATATATATATAATATATGTGTGTTAGATATAACTTCACTTGTACTAATTGACGAAAGCCATTAGAAACGATTTGTATCTGTGTCGAGCATATATCTATATATATATAATATATATATATATATATATATATATATATATATATATTATATATATATATATATATATATATATGTATATATATATATATATATATATATATATATATATATATATATTGTGACGAAGTGGCGTAGAGTATCTGGGTCTGGATACCATTAATACTTGGTGCATGAAATAGTCAAAGATGTGCGTTTTGGACACCATAATATTTGTTAACCCTAATTGCCAAGTATCTGGTTACTACACTTACCATTTGTACTTGCTAATACAAGAGACCCTTTTATTCCTGGGTCTGGGACACCCTTTGTACTTAGGGCACAGTTCATTCAAGTACCATGGTTGTTACTTACCTACACTACAGACAGACACCTGACCCTTCATCACAAAATACTAAACGACTGAATACTCTAAAGGTAAGAGTGATCCTTTTTCCTAATTGAACAGTCAAGAAAACAATCAGTCTAAGTTCATTAAAATATGTGAGGTAATCTTAATTTAAGGGCATCACTCGTGCAAATTCAAATTTAAGTATTTCCTGATTCTGTTTTATTTGTGGGAAACGTCACAATTATCACTCTATATTTCTACCTAAACAAAATAAAATATAGCTGGTGGTTCAATGAATTGCTCATATAAATTTTTTAAATACAAAAGTTTATTTCTAATTCAAAATTTATAAGTGAAATTCACAATCTCAGGGAAATTGTTATTATTTGAAAACAAAAGTTTAATTAAGTTCTTGAATTATTATTAAGCAAAATTAAATCAAAGTTTATCAAGAAAATTAATTAAATTAAATCATAAAAGCAAAAAATTAAATTTCAAATTACATTTAAATTAAATAAAATTAAATGCAAGTTAATTCACAAGTGTAAGATTCAAAATTTACACAATAGAATATTATTCAACCTAATTAAACAAAATAAAGACAATGCAGAAAAACATAATGCATAATATGAAAACAATTAAAGCATTGACAGTACCAACACATTAACATATAAAAAATAAAAGTGAAAAGAACAAAGCAAAAGATAAATGTTTAGAAATGATAAAACCCAGAAGTGCACTTCACAACATTTGTAAAAATACCTTATACACAGCTGCAGCGTCAATCAAAAGGCCTGTTACAATTTTACACTTTTTCACTATTTTCGTGGCGCCTTCACAAAAACCAATAAATACAAAACTATGTTCAGATTCCACAAACAACACATATATTACTAAGAATTTTATAAAAATGAGTGACCAGCTCGTTACGTTAAGTTACTGAAACAGCCTCGCGAGCGAGCGAGAGAGAGAGAGATTTTTAGAGAGAGAGAGAGAGAGTATAACGCACGCCGCTATGTCTCAAAGCGAATGAATAATGTTCTCTCGCCCCATAAGCGTTTATGCGATTAGTATCTAGATCAAGACCAAAACATATTACGTCATCTCTATAGGAATGGCTATGAATAAGGCTCCCTTGTTCTTTCAGAGGCCCGACCGTGTTGTGTTTGCATCGATAACGAAATCAGCTTTGCTAAGACATTCTCAAAGTGCGAATACGACTCTCTTAAAAGGCTTATGAGCTTTCACTCTCTGTGTGTCTTACGTACTTCAAAATGAAAAATGGATCACTTAAGGCATGTTATCTTTACATTTGGGAAATCTGAACACAGAAATAAGCATTTCATACCATGATACACAAGTTCTGATGTGAATTAATCATATTACCACAATTATAATTGCATTCCAAACTTACATTATAAGATTCCTCCCCCCAGCAGATTAGTTATTCCGGGGTTGAATCCAACGATTCACAACGGGATAAATAATCGGCAACTACATTGTTCTTACCAGATATGTGTTCAACCTTTATATTATACTGTTGCAAGCACAAAGACCACCTGGTCAGTCTTTGATTATGGTTTTTCATCCGCTGTATGAATGACAGTGGATTGTGATCAGACAACACTAAAACTTCTTCATTCCTAGGTCTGTTCACATACACTTCAAACTTTTTCAATGCTGTGATTAAGGCTAGAGTTTCCTTTTCTATAGTTGCATAGTTTTTCTGATGCCTTTTCAGTTTCGAAGACAGGAAACACACAGGGTGTAGAAGGTTATTTTCATCTTCTTGAAGTAGGAACAGCTCCAATTCCACAATCAGAGGCATCAACTTGTATCACAAATTTCTTATTAAAGTCTGGAGCTTGAAGCACTGGTCTTGAAGTTAAAATGGCTTTTACCTTCTCAAAGGATTCTTGACATTCTGGAGTCCAAACAAACTTAGCTTTGGGACTAGTTAAGTCTGTCAAGGGGGCTACCACGGCTGAGAAATTTGGACAGAAACGACGATAGAATCCAGCCATGCCCAAAAATCTTTGTAGTTGCTTCCTAGTAGTAGGGGGGGTAGCCTTACGGATACTTTCCACATTAGCATTCACCGGAGCGAAAAGGCCTTTTCCAACTTCAAACCCAAGGTCTGAACAGTCGCCTTCCCAAACTCATTCTTCTCTAGGTTGACTGTTAGTCCTGCCTCTTGTAGTTTCTTGAAAACTTTCTTCAGGATCTGCAGATGTTCTTCCCACGTTGTAGAGTAAATGACTATAGATCCTAGCAGTTGATCCATCACTCGTTGAAATGTGGCTGGTGCATTCATCAGACCAAATGGCAATACAGTATACTGATACAATCCAAAAGGAGTAATAAAAGCTGACAGCAACTTCGCATTTTCATCTAAGGGTATCTGATAATATCCCTTCAATAAATCTATCTTGGAAACAAACTTGGCTTGCCCAATATTATCAAGTAACTGATCTATAAGAGGCAAGGGATAATTGTCAGCCATACTAATGGATTCAGTTTCCTATAATCAGTACACATCCTAAAGGAGCCATCAGGTTTCTTCACTAACACACATGGAGAATTGAAGTGACTTGAACTGGGTTCTGCTAATCCATGTTGCAGCAAATACTGAACTTCTTTCTTCAGAACATCTCGATGATAAGGTGATAAGCGATACAC
>NC_087206.1:14360813-14373313 GCF_015104395.2 Macrobrachium nipponense
CGATGGATTTAAGTTATTCAAAAAATCTTGAGGATATTAATGGTAATTTTCATCTTCTACTGTGTACGAGCTGAAATATTCGCGACTTTCTCCGGGGAAGTTGTACAGAAATTATGTATGAAAAATCGTAAAGTAACTAAGTCTACAGGAATAATCAGCCTCGTTTCACGGCCAGAAACAGCTCCGTTTCAGGGACTCCCTTCTCACCCCCACCCCCTACAAAGGAGGGGGGTAGGTTGGATGAAACCCCATTACAATCTAAGGGGTCCCCACCATAACCCTGCCAAGTTTCATGCCCATCTGACCTGCCGTTTGGCCGTGATTGAAGGACAGACAGACAGACAGACTTACGCCATTATAGTACATTACACCCATTATTATTATTATAGATTATTATTATTATTATTATTATTCATCATCATTATTATTATTATTATTATTCACAAGATAAACCCTATTCATTTGGAACAAACCCACGGGGGTCATTAACTTTAAATTCACTTATTAAAAAACAAAAATGAATTAATAAATTGATAATTAAACTGGTAAAAAGGGGTGTCGACCGGCTAATAAGTATGTCAAGAGTTTCATCATCAGTTAGTATTTTTAGATAGTAGTTTGTTATTATTAATTGTATAAAAAAAAATTTAACATAATCATTCCAAACCTTATCCCAATGGGACATTTTTTCATAAGACCTCTATCGCTCAACGGTAAGGTTTAATTGACAAATTGTTCTTGTATTTTTTCCAAAGCTTTTTTGGAGACTTTTTCATCATAGATTAACTTCTCTTCGATTTCAGATGATCTCAACAGCCATTTCTAGAGAATAAAATCCAAATATCACCCATATACCATATATATTCATGTTTATAAACGAAACACTGTCGGTAATGAACAGTACATTCTGAATCAGTCTCTCTCACCACTGTCCCATAAATACGAATGTTGAATACAGTTACGGGATTTTTGGTCTGAGCTTTAGGGAGTTAAATAACCTCGTTTGAGTCACAGGACTTGCCTCGACCAACTTTTAAATTAACTAACCTTGTTTGAGTCACAGGACTTGCCTCGACCAAATGTTAACAGCACGGATATAGTCATTAATGACGTATTGTGTAATTCAATATAGCATCGCTTTTTACGTTTCATTTTATTGATTTAATTTTTTTAGTCATACATACTACTGGCTGGCTCTCTGATTCTCCATGTGACCCTTTACCACTCGTTCATGACATATTAAGCCATATATATACATACATACATACATATATATAATATATATATATATATATATATATATATTTTTTATGCATGTGACTTCATTAAATAAGCGAATACCACAGGAAAATGATAGTCAGAAATCCAAGCGCTTTCGTCTTTACTAAGACATTGTCAAGGAGCGAATGAAATACAATTGGAGAGAAAGGTCTCAGGTACACAACAAGATCAAGAATACAAGATGGTTAATTGTCAAAAGGGTAAAAATTAAAAGAGAGATAACCCAGGATTATCGGATATCATACTGTCACAAACCTAAACAGATTTGACCCTAACCGAAATTACAAAGTATCTCTACAGCCCAAAACATGTAAAAACTGAATATATTAATTTTGTTGCTTATATTTATCTACAACTTTTTTCATTATGAAAGCATCAAGTTTAAATAAACCAAGACTTAAATTTAGACCATTTCTATTATTTGATTTGACGAAACAAGATTCAATGATATTCATTTTAACTGTGTCATTACATGGGATAAGGGCTGTTGCTTTGACTCCAATAATAGGATGATTCTAAATCACCCATATGTTACGGGAATAATGCATTCGATATTTGCCCAGTTTCTCACAGAATATTGGTGCTGTTTGAGACGTTGTGAAAGAGATTTACCGGTCTGTCCGTAATAGACTTTATCAAACTTTTTGCAAGGAATTTCATATATGCAGCCTGGAAGATCTTTAGGAGAATTTTTGATTACTGAACTCTTGACATTAATATTACTGGGAATAACATTTATGTTAAAAAGCTTCAAAATTCTAGGAATATCTAAAAACCTTTCATCATAGGGTAATTTTAGAATGTTATGCTTACTAAATTCAAGTTTGTCATTAGTTGAATTAAATGTGATACTAGTAAACATCCCCTAGTTAATTCAAGCAATGTAATAGTTCCTTCTGTGAACTCCCAGTCATTTCCATCTCCTCTGAGTGGTTTGTAAATTTGTTGATTGGAAGAAAGTAGTGGGTCACGCTCGGCCACGTGTTCCCTCGCCTCAGTACTTATCCTAGGATACAATCTCTTTGCAGACAAACGTCGTGCCTGATTGTGTGAGAAATTGGGAACCCTTTGGAGTTAGCCTTCCATATATATGTGTGTGTGTGTGTGTGTGTGTGTGTGTGTGTGTTTGAGTGTGTGTGTTTGTGTGTGTGTAGCTGTATATATATATCTATATATATATATATATATATATATATATATATACATATATATATATATATATATATATATATATATATATATATATATATGTATATATATATCATATATATATAATAGCTAGAGATAAAATACCCCTGTAAAACTGTCCAAAATAAAATAAAAAATCCAGTTTACCACAGTTTTACGTTCACGAGTTTTAGTACAGCTGACAGCTCTCACCACGCCCAAACTTTCATCCTGATGAATGGGACGGACAAACTCATGGAGACGTTTTATAATGAATGGGTCGTGTCAAGCAGGAACTCGCAGGAAGTTCTGGGGGAGATCTACTATGTTACGTTCCCAACAATAAAATGATTTCATATCCATAGGATCATGACTCGTATTATTCAGATTTATATGCTGAACGTAATGTATAGGGGCTTGCGTATAAAGACTCTCTCTCTCTCTCTCTCTCTCTCTCTCTCTCTCTCTCTCTCTCTCTCTCTCTCTATATATATATATATATATATATATATATATATATATATATGTATATATATATATATATATATATATATATATATATATATATATATATATATATATATATATATATATATATATATATATATATATATATATATATCTATATATATGCGTGTGTGTGTGTGTTTGTGTGTATATATGCATATATGCATGCGTTTATGTATGTATGTATGTTTATATATATATATATATATAATATATATATATATATATATATATATATATATATATATATATATATCTTGAACGGGTTTTTAGGATCAAGTGACACTCGTTTAAACAAAATGAAATAAACTGCTACTGGCAACTATACCTACCTTCTCTCTGTTGTAGATCATTCTGGGGAGTTGGCTGAAAGAGCAAGCTAGGTAAAATAAAGTCCTGTAGTTACAAAAAATATACTTTTTATTTCCCAAATTAGCTAACATTAAAGTGGAATAAAATCAATTCATAAAAAGGAATCAAATGAATTAACTCTGACCCCCCAAAAAACATTAAACTAGCTTTACTCTCAAAATCATATTTAAGTAAGTACCCCCTCTTATCTCATTATATCCGACTAATCATAACATTTTAATAAGTCAATAGAAGTCTTAGAGAATCCATTTTTCTATATGGTGACTTCGAACCTATCTGAAATAAAGAGACCACAATTTTAACACCACTTTAACCATGAAAGTTAGTTAAAAGGAATGTGTACTGCACCACACTTCTCTTTCTCCAGATCCAATAATTATTACTTCAAAGGTTAACTTTTTCAAAGTTCTTTCTTATGTTACCCTATTCGATAGGTCTGCAACACCTCGCAACACCTCGTCCAGGCGTATTCCACACTCTGTCACAAGCAGTCAGTGATTCCTCCCTCTTAACACTTATCCCCCCATAATAAAAGTCATATACTGTTTGTTACGTACACACATGCAGACACACCCTATGTTGCACACACCAAACACGGTGCTCCATGCCCGAAGCTTGTGATCTTCGAGGCGTCATCGACCTCAAAGTGCATAGGTCATGTTTCCTGTCTGTTTTTCATTTCAGCATCTTTGAGGAATCCTGCGTTTGTCTCTTACCGACTTGTCTGTAACCGGAAAGAACTGAGATTAACAATTCACTACCGTGCCTTTAAGATGGCTCAGCCACCTATGTCTTTTGTGCACCCCTGTCGCACAGCACATTGGCTACTGGTATATACTATACTCCGTTTTTTCCATCTGTCCATCAGCCTGTGGTGTTTTCGTATGGTAACACGGCGTCCGAGGCTTTAAATAGTTACACTATGAGTAAGTTTTTGGTAAATAAAAGGATATCTGGGTGTACATTTGCAATTGAAAAGTGTTTTAATAATTTACTGTATTCAAATTACACTGTTAATATTCAAAATAGGACATTATTATAATTGTTGAATGTAAGCTGAATGTAACTATCTAAAGCCCGGGACGCAGTGTTACCATACGCAAACACCACAGGTGGGAGGACAGATGGAAAAAAACAGAGTATAGTTCATAATATTTGCAAGATTGCTCCTATAACACATATTTCGACTATCATTATAGCTATTATGACCGTGATCACTGGAACTGTGCAGCGTTCGTCAAAGAAGAATTCATCCCCATTGTTATCCTCTAGAAGTGAAACCATAACCATCTCCTATGTAGGCGGAACTTTAACCGCTTCGTGGTTCCATGTAAGTGTTTCACGAACACCTTTGCCGAATAATTGTAGATCCCAGCTGAGGGCGTGAACCATCTCAAAACAACTCAGCATGCGTCATTATTAGGCGTCTGCAACCTCAGTAGGTGTATCCTAACACCCTCATTGCTGAACTGTAGATTCGACGTCTTCCGATGAAGGAATCGTAACAGCCACATTGTTGTCAACTTGAAATATCCCGTGACTCCCAGGCAAGTGCGTCTCGCACCCGCCTCATTGAAGATTGTAGACTCCTGATTTGTCCCAAAATGTATCCTGAGATGATCCACCGACGGCATCTCGTCCATTGCAAAGGCGATCCGTAACATCCTCGTGCGAGTGAAGATCCGACCTCTGGTGTTGTAGATCCGAGTTGCTTCTGTCGTCACCTTCACGATCTTAGAACTATTAAAGTCTTGCTTTAACCCACGAATCTGTCATCTGTCATCAACTAATATACCCAATCTCATAAGTCGATTATTAAAACTTTCTCACTAAAATAAAATATGATCTTTACCCACTGAACCCTCACAACCAATCCTATATCTAACAAATATACAATCAAAAACCCCCATAATGCCTATACAGCAAAACCCCTGTAGTGTTTATACAGTTAATTTCCATCAAATATAATTCTGAATATCCCTTCTATCTTACATATGCCAAGATAAATTCTACTTCCTTTCTATAATAGAAATGCTATGTAAAGCTTAACCCCGATTACAAGTTTCCCTTGTGGGAAAAAAAATAATAATAATAGTTCAACTTTTCCCATTACAAAATGTATGAGGAGTGAAAAAAATATATATATAATTCAGCGCTTTTCCATATAAAATGTAGTATGTATCGTTACAGACTTTGCTGCCGCAACATATCCTATCGAACCGAAATTGACCCCTTAAATTCTTCCCCATGGAATGTCATCATCGACATCCCTGAAAACTTCCAAGTAATCAACTCCAAAAGAAAATATCAGCAACCGGTCTCATCACAGCATTGTCAGTATTAAGCCACCTGTGTATACATCATGTGCTCAAATTGCACTATGGACTTGTCTAGTCAGACTTGCAATCTCAGATATCATCATTCCTTCAAATGGCCCAAAAGTCTTTATTGATACTATAGAACCATATTCCTCAAAAATTATCCCTAGGACATCCTCAAAGGTACCCAAAAATTGTCTTCGAAAATGTAACTCATTCATGATACAGCCACACGTATATAAAACCGCAATAACCACCTAATCGGAATATAAACCACATAAAACCACAATTCAACAATTATATACCGCCAAATATAACCACTGGTGAATATAAAAATACAACACCTTCATAGGGACCCATAAAACCACAATGCAGTAGTGCCACCCCCCACCCCCCAGAGCCATAGTACCAAAAGAACCACAATACCCACCTCTTTGGCTCGTAAAACCACAGACCATCACCAAAAATTACAACCGCAAAAAATTCACCACCAAAATAACCACAAAAAATTCAGCCCCAAAAATTATAGCAACAAAAAATTCAGCCCCATTAAACCAATACAGCCAGGAATCACACCACCACAGACCACACTTATAAGTATTTCGAAGCTAAAACAAATACATTTCCCATACTTTTCCACCCCAGATTTTCCCGTGAAATAATTACCTCTGGTTTTTACGCCAAATCGCCATAATAAGAAAAATAGTAGAAGAAATGAAAGAGAAAAAAAGCATTACTTTAAACTGACTAATCACATTTCACCATCAATTTGCGAAACCAGAAAAAAAATGCAACTGCACGATACTATATTAGTTACCACAACCAACTCTTTTCAGTTTTGATATATGAGTAAATTTCCACCGACTTTTTTCATCTAAGACTATAAATCTGTGTCCTTTCTTTCTTTTTTTTCTCTTTTTATTGGTGTTAATTTACTCAAAAGTGTTTTATTTTGATGTCCCTCGAGATTCGGTGGGCATAAGTGGTTTGTGGTATTAAAATATGGGGGAAAAGTGTTATTGTGAGTTGCATTTTTATGTTTGGTATGAGAGAGAGAGAGAGAGAGAGAGAGAGAGAGAGAGAGAGAGAGAGAGGCAGCTGGAGTGAACAGATGCTGATTCAAGCGTTTTGAGGGTTTGACATACGTTTTCTCTTGAACTGATTTTCTTCCGTTTTTTGTTCCCTGAGTGACCTTGTATTAAATAAGTCAGCTGATTAACCTTGAACTTGAGCAGTGGTGAGTTCATATAGCAGTTTGTTGGGCGTGGTGCATGTTTATTTTATCTTTTATTGGTGGATGATTATTATTAATTTTTTGGGTTGGGGTTTGTGTGTGCATATATCAAGGTTACTGAGGTCGGGGCGAATCCTGAAGTATACGGGTTTTCATAAGGAAAGCAAAATGGCTGACGCAAGTGGAAACCAGACTCTAGTTCACAGAATAACAAGTGTAAGTGCTGGGTATCAGCCCGTTCCATGGCATTGTAGACGGCATTCTTTCCCAACCAGTGCAAAATTTTATTGAAGGGGTGATAACTATTTAAACACCAAGGGAATTAAAGATGATATAGAGGCAACATATACATAACATATATAATATATATATATATATATATATATATATATATATATATAATATATATATAATATTTTGTGTGTCTCATATATTCAGTCATGTGAATATAAGTTTTAAAAGTGAGTTTATCCTGTCTATGATATAAAAAAACATACAGTGATCACATAACATATAATTTAGCTGTGTAAACTTATGACTGGATATATTTTTATAACCTTTGAATAAACTAGAAAACAGTGTCAAAATTGTTAAATCGGTTTGTAATCTACATGAATTCAAATTGAAATTAATCTCGACAGAAATTATTTCAATAGTATACATGTATCTCTGTGTATAGATATTTTTAAATCAGGTGAACTTCACGGGAAATAATTACTATGTATTTTGTCATGTTTGTTGTATCAATGAATAATTATGATACAAATGCTCTGCCGGTATGTTGACTCAACTTGGAAATTCATGTAGTTGGAAATCTCAAGCATATATATATTACAAAGGTTTGATATACACAGCGAGCCCGCCCCACCTTTTTTTCTATTTTTTTGTAACAGCTCTTATGCAGCCAAACGATATCAACACTGTTTTCTTTTTATGGAATAGATAATGTTTGAATAGAACTATTCATGTGACTTATATTAGACTGCGACGTGAGAACTCTCTAGTGTTATACCGAAGGAGGAAAATATGATTTAAATCTTGGAATAATGCATTTTGACACGCGCCTTCCAATTCAATGAAGTTCTCAATACTTAGCATTAGAAATAATCAAGTATCTGCAACGCCACTGACAATAGCTTCATTGTTTGTTTAAGGAAAGGGTTCAGGTATAATGTGCAAGTCGGAATATGAATGTTGGTGCTTACATGATCAACAGGTTCATGTTCAGTGGTTAATTTGGGTACATTTCGACAATACGAATGTTAGTCCCAAAACTACCTTAAGAAAATGTGAAGGAAAATATGACAGCTGGTGAAACAGATAATAAAAGATGGCAATATATTATAGAAAAACAGTTGGGACTTATTGTCTTCCTTAATCTTCTGGTGTGAAAATGGCCAGTTACTGGAAGTAAACCTTCACACCTTTTTTCCAGCGAGCAATTTTGTCGTCTCGGCTGTGTCAACCTAGTGCGCTATTTCAGTGGGGTCTAAATATGAAAAGATTGGACAGCAATAACTATGATTGAGAAAATTGTAACGAGATTTGAGGGCGAACTTAATATTTTCAGACAATGTGGAGACTATATACTATATTATATATATTATATACATATATATATATATATATATAGTATTATATCATATATATATATATATATATATATATATATATATATATATATATATATATATATGTATATATATATATACTATATATATATATATAATATATATATGTATATATATATATATGTGTGTCTATATATATATATAATATATTATATTTTATAGTATATATATATATATATATTATATATATATATATATATAATATTATATATAATATATATATATATGTTTTCATACATAATAAATATATATATATATATATATTATATATATCTATATATTTTTTTATATATATATATATATATATATATATATATGATATATATATATATATATATACTATATATATATATATATATATATATATATCTTCGTCGTAGGAAGAAGGATATTCATCTTTCTTTCTTCTAAGCTGACAAGCACCTGCGTCAATCGTAATGCAAAGATAACATTCTGGCTCCCTTTCCATCCAACCCCTCCCCCGTCAT
This sequence comes from Macrobrachium nipponense, assembly GCF_015104395.2. Lineage (NCBI taxonomy): Eukaryota > Metazoa > Arthropoda > Malacostraca > Decapoda > Palaemonidae > Macrobrachium > Macrobrachium nipponense. The sequence goes on from NC_087206.1 coordinate 14,369,812, forward strand.
AAACGACCCCCTAAACCCACCCACGCAGAGCAATACATTGTACCTACCGTCGGAAACTTATCTCAAACACTCGACAGCACAATGAAATTCTTACACGAACAAGTGTATTGTGACCGTCGCTGTGAATTGTATTGAGCGTTTGCAGCCTAATGACGAGCAAATAAAAGGGACTCTTTCTAATCCTCTGATGCTGTGACTTCACATAGAAAAGGACATCTGCTCCACTTCGCTCCGAAGTCATTGTCTTTTCAATGGCATTAAGGAGAAAATGATGATGACAAAAGATTTCTCGTCTTCCTTTGTTACGAGATGGAAGTTGTAGGGGTCACCGGTGCACTGCAGATAATGTTGGTTGCTTCTAAAGCATTAGTATTTCTATTTTTCTTTTTTGTTTTTAGAACTGAATGGAACGATTTAATGCCCGGTCATTTCTTCTCATTCTTTCGGGTCAAGTGAATTTCAGCAGCTTTCATTTATACCGACCATGGAGCCGAGCACTTTTTGTAGGAGGATATTGCAAGATGCAACTTGTTTCATTTACTCTGAAATGCATCTAAAGAGCTTATGCTCTCTCTCTCTGCAATAAAGAAGCATACCTACGAAGAAATAAATTACGATATGACAACACAAAAGAAAATCCCGAAGAGGCTCTACCCAGATCTACACAATGACGGGAAAGAGGAAAAAAGAGACAAAAAAGACAAAGTCTGCAACCTTTTGAAAAGAGGGAATTGCAGATTTGGAGAAAGATGTTACTACAAACATCCTAAGGTATGTCACAACTATGAAATATATGGTAAATGTGCATACCTAGATGGCTATGGGGATGATTGCAGAGATCTGCATCCAAAAATATGCAAAACCTAAAAGAAGGAAAAGGATGGTAAGTTTGACAAAAAATTTAATATATATGCATGCCTGTAGCCATGAATCATAATCAAATAAATAACCAATCAAGTAATAAAATCCAAAATAAGAAAGAAACAAATAAAGAGAGAAATAAAGAATATCAGGTAAAAGAAAAAAGCAAGCCACCAACGAGATATGCAGAGGTGTCAGCAAAAAATTTCAAAGCATCAGCTCCAAGATTCTACTCAAGAGAATAATAACTGTGTTTATTATTATGCAAGAGGAAATTGCAAAGATACGGAGAAAATTGCAGATTCAGACAACAAAATGAATAATTTATGATGAAGGAAGATCAAATATTATGGAAAAGTTGGATTTTTTAATGTCAGAATTTCTGGAAATGAAAAAAAGAACAACATACCAGAACAGGAAAGAGACATGGGGAAAATCCTTATTATTACCATTATTAAATGAAGGAGAAAACACGCAAACCATCATAGTGATGAATGCGCAGGGTTTAGTTATGAATAACTCAAAAAGAAAAATAGAGTACTGAGAAGAACTAACCCAAATTGGAAAGAAAATAGATATAATGAATATAAGTGAAACCTGGTATTACCAAGAGACTGGGAATGATGATCAAATAAAAGGTTCCAAACTTATAGATCAGATAGAAAAAATAGGAATCAAGGGGGAACCGCAATATATGGGAAAGACAAAAAACAAGGAAAAATATATGAGAAATATAGTAACTGAGAATGTGAACTAATAGCGGTAGAATTTGAATCTGAAAAATTAATAAACATAGTAATATATAGACCTCCTAATACTAAAGAGTTTGACTTAATAATAGAAAAATTGGATGATATATGTAGAAATCACAAGGACTGGACTATTCTCCTATCTGGAGACTTCAGCTTTCCTTTAGTAGACTGGAAAGAACGAATAGGAAATTATGGTTGTACTTATACATATAAAAAAGAGAGTAATAGTAGTGCAGAAGATAAGAGGCAATTCGAAAAGCTATTAGATATGCTACTAGAATACAACATTCAACAAATAAATCACCTGTCAACAAGAAAGGAAAATACTTTAGACCTAGTATTTGTGAACGAGATGAATTATGTTAAAGAAATAATAGTTTATAATGCGAATATTTCAGACCATAATGTCATAGTATTAACATCCATTCCAAAGCAAGTGAAAACAAGAGTATAAGCAAGAATGAAAAAGTGGGAAGGATATGGAAAATACAACTTCTACAATAAAATATAAAATGGTCAGAAATAAATGAAGAATTAAACAAAGATTGGGATAACATTTCGTAAGTGATGAACAAGGGTAAATACGGAGATATATTATAAAATATTAGAGAAAATAGTGGATAAATATATACCGAAGAAGAAAAGTAAAATCAGTCATGCCATACAAGAGACAGAAGGATCTTGTTCCAGAAAATCAGAAAGTGGAAAAAAGGTCTTGTAAAAGAAAAAAATGCATGGAAAAGTATAGAACTAAAAAGTAAGATAGAAAATGCAGAACAAAAGATTATACAATCAAAAGAAAATGAAAAACGGGAACTGGAAGAAAAAACCCTAATAAATATCAAGCAAAACCCCAAACTATTATACACATACGCAAAAAAGATGAATAAAAGAAGAATAGAAATTGGCCCTCTAAGATTTGAAGGGAGATTAACGAATGAAAAAAAAGGAAATTTGCAACATATTGGCAGAACGATATAAGAGAGAATTCACCCCTAGAATAGATAATGAAGATAATGATATAGAAGTAAGGGATGAAAATAGTTAATATTTAGCTGACATAGATATTAATGAAGCTGATATTGTACAGGCTATTAATGAAATTAAAAATGGAGCTGCAGCAGGGCCTGATGGAGTTCCTGCTATTTGTTAAAAAAAGTAGTTCATTCTATCGCAAAGCCACTTGCAAATATTATTAAGACAAAGTGTAGATACAGGCAAGATTTATGATGAGCCACAAATTAGCACTATTACCCCTACTTTCAAAGTGATCAAGACTAGAGGCTAGTAATTATAGGCCTGTGAGTCTAACATCACATATTAGAAAGTGTATGAAAGGGTAATGAAGAAAAATATTATGAAACATTTTAATAAAACTAATTTGTTTAATATATGACAACATGGTTTCGTATCCCGGAAAAGTACACAAACCCAACTGTTAGTCCACCGTGAGAACATTCAAAAATATGAAAAGCGGAAATGAAACAGATGTGGTTTACCTAGACTTTGCAAAAGCTTTTGACAAGGTAGACCATAATATATTACGAAGGAAAATTAGAAAACACAATATCGTGGATAAAGAGAAAAGTGGTTAAAAAGATTTTTACACAACAGAAAACAGATAGTTATTGCAAACGATGAGAAATCGGATGAAGCCAGGTAATATCGGTGTGCCACAAGTAACGGGGTGTTGCTCAATACTGTTTGTTATTTATGATTGAAGACATAGACAGTAATGTTAAGGATTCGTAGTGAGTAGTTTCGCTGATGACACAAGAATAAGTAGAGAAATTACATGTGATGAAGATAGGAATGCTCTACAAAGAGACCGTAACAAAGTATATGATTGGGCAGAGGTAAATAGGATGGTATTTAACTCTGATAACTTT
>NC_087206.1:14378313-14380813 GCF_015104395.2 Macrobrachium nipponense
ATATAGTATATATATATACATATTATATCTATAGTATATATATATATATAATATATATATATATATATATATATATATATATGCTAGAACGCAGAGATATACAGGCACAGAGCAGTAACCTGAATCATTTAATCATCTGGAATCACAAGAGCTCACCCACACGTTACTTAAGTGAAATTCATCCATTTTAGTCTAAGCATGTTGTTTACAATGAATTCAGCAATATACTCTCTTGTGGATGCTGGCATTGCCTTTATCATATTATGAATTGAAATTTATGCAATAATACCACGAATTCATGTTTTTAAACGAAGTGTAGTAATCCTCTATTCCTGCATTGTAAAGACTGCCATAGAGACTTGGACTTGAAGTGAAAGTAAAACGAGAGAGAGAGAGAGAGAGAGAGAGAGAGAGAGAGAAAGGATTGACTATAGTAATGCAATGTCCCCTACCCCATTAGTTTTAAGTATATCAGAACATATATCAATCTCTCTCTCTCTCTCTTTCTCTCTCTCTCTCTCTCCGCTCCTACCTGGTTGCCTTAATCAGGAAAGAGAGAGAGAGAGGAATAAGTAAATATATTTACATATGCTCCCATATACTTACAACGTGTTCGCGGGGGTGGCGGGTAGGGGGGGGGGAGAGGTTGCACGACTAGGAAATCACCTGCCACCTCCACTCTCCCTCTCCTCCTCTTCTTACTCCATTTCCTCCTCCTCTTCCTGCCCCCTTCTTCCCCCCACCTTCCTCCTCCTCTCTCCCTACCACCTCCTCCTCCTCCCTCCTTCCTGGTTACCCGATGGTTACGACTCGGTGTAATCAAGAGAGAGAGAGAGAGAGAGAGAGAGAGAATTACAGCCTATTCAAGTTGATATACCGTCTGCGTTTATTCTGGCGAGAAGAACAACTCAGTCCTCAGCCACACCAACGTTTCCATTGTGCTTTCAATTTTTTTTTTTTCTTTTTTTTTTTATTAACCCACCTTCCTGCATTGTTCGTCGCCTGGTCCCTTGACATTCAAAGCGGAGAGTGTACTGGAAGCGTTAATGACAAGTAAATAAGTGCTCGTTTTACTTCTGGAATGACATTTCTCAGAGTTTAGAGGTTTCCGATTCACTAAACCTTTCAATTCCTAACTAGGAAGATTAAAAGTACAATGTCGTCCTTGGGCGCGAATGGTTAACATTTCAGTGAGTTCTTATATCGCCACTTTCGAATCTAAAATTTTACGATATTGATATCAAAATTGACGAATTATTTAACAGTTACGGTACTAGTTTGGTTAAGGTATCCTCTTTTGCCTGTAACGTGGAATGATTTTAATTCAGTACCTCATATTCAGTGCCCTATCACTCTGCCAGTGAGTTCATATTTGCCCACATTCGAGTAAAAAATGCTCTACATTTATTTCTTTAAATCAAAATAGTCTAATTATTAACAGTTGGAATACTAGTTTGGTCAAGGTATCCCTTAGACCTGTACTGTGGAATAATTGTAATTCAGTGCCCCGCATTCAGTGCCCAATCACACGTGTATTTCAGTGAGTTCCTAATTGCCCAAATTCGAGAAGGAAATTTTATGCATTTATATCAAAATAGTCGAATTAGTAACAGTTAGGATAATAGTCTCGGTAAGGTGTCCTTCTTACCTGCCCGATGGAATTATTTTAATAAATTTGTTTTCACTGTCTTTTAATTTGCTATCGTTCGAGTTAAAAAGGTTCTGAATTTATATCAAAATGGTATTTTATGAAAGGTTTATTTTCTTTATTTCCAGTAGACTTTGAATACCATACAACTGGGCTTCTCCAACCGTCTGTTCCAATTACGTCATAGCAGAATCTTTCTTATTTCTCTATTGCATTTTTAAAGAGCTCTGTCTCTCGTGTTTACATACAAGTTTATACTCATATCTATATATATATATATATATAATATATATATATATATATATATATATATATATATATACATACATACATACATATATATATATATATATATATATATATATATATATATATATATATATATATATATACATACATAATATATGCGTGCACGGACGGGATCGTGAATGCATTTTTGTCGAAGGACAAGAAGCAGAAGCCAGGAAGCCGAACGGACAGAAAGCCGAACAGACATAATACCGAACAGACACAATGCCGAACAGACATTAAGTCGAACGGACAAAATGCCGAATATTGCTTAGATTACGAAAGATAAATATAAGCAAAAATAATAATAGGATGATAACATTTGCTGAGAGATATAGACAACTTTTCACTAATTCGACAATTACTATGTAACTGCTTGTTTAATTAACAATTACCTAGTTTGCTAATACTGCTTTGTAGTTATATATTTTTTTTCTTTATTCAAATTTGACTATAAGAAAAAAACAATAATGGTTTTTTTTCTTCTTCAGTCGTTAGAAAATCGATAAGAAGGCTTTTTCTTTGTTTGTTTTGAAAATTTCAGAACACATATAAAAGACAAAA
>NC_087206.1:14395813-14418313 GCF_015104395.2 Macrobrachium nipponense
TATCCTATATATATTTTATATATTATCTATATATATATATTCATTATAGATATATAGATACAGATAGAAGATACGTATAGATATATATCTATATATATATATAGATATAAGATATATTAAACATGATATATATCTATGTATATATATATATATATCATATATATATTATATATATACAATATATACATATATCTATATATATATTTATATTATTAGTGCTTATATATATATCCTATTCTTATATTATAATATATATAATTATACCTATATATCCTACATCTATATCTCTATATATAATATATCTATCTATATATATATAATATATAATATATATATATCTTCCTTAAAACCCATGTTAAAGATAACTCCTTTAAGGATACTGTTCTTTCAAAGACGAAATCAAGACTTTAGTTTGAAAAAACTGAAGTTAAATACTCTACCAGGATTTAAATGAAAGTGAACCTTATTAATTCATATTGCATCTAAAAGCAATGTAGAAGGCTCTAAGATTAATGCAAGCATTATCTGGGAACATGGAATGGACGTATTAACATTATTTTTGAAGTTTGTGCATTGGTGTTGTAATCATGATCACATGGGCATTCACGCTGTTATTTATTCTAATAGAAGCATCTGCCACTTTCCTTGTATTATTTTTCGTAAGATGTCAAGGGTTACCAGAGGAATAGGAGCGTTTTTAATCTTATCTGAAGCATGAGTTTCAGTATGTTGAAGTTACAGTATGCATCAGTGTATTATTTTTATCCTTCGTGTCTCGCTGTTTCTAAAGTGATTTCTAAAGCTGAGTCAGATTGGTCAATACTGAAAGTTCTAATGTGATAGATAACTTTATGCGATATCAGATTCCATAGAAAATACGAGTATGTATATAAATAATTAACCTCAGATAATAATTTAGATCAGTGGTTCACAACCTTGGAGGGCGCATTTCCAGGGGGGTGCCCGAGCCCTGAGGAAAAGCAAAAAATTCCCTAATCATTTTCGTTATTCTCTTGACAAGAGAGAGGAACTCATATTCAGAAGTTTTTGAAAAAATGTAAAAGTATCGCTATAAAACCAGTTTCCTATAGTCTGTCTACTATAGTAGATTCACATCAACCGAGCATTTGATGTCTAGGCCCGTCACTTACGACGCTCCGGATTGCTGTTGATAAGCCAATCACAGGGCTGGGAACTCTCAGTCTCTCTCCAGAGAGTTCACATGGGCAGGATGTATGTCCCACCTCTCCTGAGGGATACGTTTGAAAGACGTATCGTTCAGGAGCGGTGGAACATACATCCTGCCTATGTGAACTCTCGAGAGGGACTGAGAGTTTCCAGCTCTGTGATTGGCTTATCAGCAACCAATTAGAAGGGTCGTAACGGACGGGCCTAGACATCAAATCACGGTTGATGTGAATCTACCATAGTCGTTCGGATGCTAAGTATGTTCGGATCTACGTATCTTTGTGAAGCTGCATTTTCCAGCTCGGTTGCCTGCCCCTTTTACCCCGCCCCCCCCTTTGAAAAAGAAACCAAATACAGACACAGGCTGAATGTTGAAGGGGTCCTACGCTGTGTACTCTCTGGCAGCCACACATGCATTCAAGACCTATTGCTAAGAAAAAGTGTCAAGTATCTCACTAATTCATTCCCAAAGAATAAGAACACCCCTTCTCTTTCTCTCTTTTTTTTATTTCCCTTTAAATCTGGGAGGGAATTTTCCTTATAGATGCACAAGGGGGGAGTGGAGGGAAGGACCACCCCTTAGAGGAGGCGTGATAATAGACAGGTTGAGGACCACTGATTTACATGAAGCGTGTCCTTTAATTAAGTATGCAAGTATGTGCATTGCTAGGCTCTTCAGTGTTGGGTATTGCCTGCAGTGTGTTTTGCGTGGTGCAGTGTAAGCAGTATTACACGTTCTTTGCTGAATCTCTTAGGACCAACCCTTCATTCTTCTGGACTTGTACCTTTACTCTTCTTCCTCTTGCCACTCACCTTCTCCAGTTCTCTGTTTCACCTGGTTAAACTAATAACAAGATCAGCAGTAAGTGTAATGATTCTATGGAAGAAGTTCTTCTCTAAGACCATCGTTATTTAAAACAATGGATGCTGTGTTAGTTAAATGTCATTTAAAAGTTCAGTTGTTGGCAATAATAATAATAATAATAATAATAATAATAATAATAATAATAATAATAATAATAATAATATAGCCAGTAACTACAGGCCTATCACCTGCCTACCAGTAATGTGGAAGTTACTAACAGGTATCATCAGCGAAAGGCTATACAACTACCTAGAGGATACAAACACCATCCCCCACCAACAGAAAGACTACAGAAGGAAGTGTAGGGCACAAAGACCAGCTCCTGATAGACAAAATGGTAATGAAGAACAGTAGGAGAAGGAAAACCAACCTAAGCATGGCATGGATAGACTATAAGAAAGCCTTCGACATGATACCACACACATGGCTAATAGAATGCCTGAAAATATATGGGGCATAGGAAAACACTATCAGCTTCCTCAAAGATACAATGCGCAACTGGAATACAATACTTACAAGCTCTGGAATAAGACTAGCAGAGGTTAATATCAGGAGAGGGATCTTCCAGGGCGACTCACTGTCCCCACTACTCTTCGTAGTAGCCATGATTCCCAGGACCAAAAGTTCTACAGAAGATGGATGCTGGGTACCAACTCAAGAAAAGAGGGAACAGAATTAACCATCTGATGTTCATGGACGACGTCAAGCTGTATGGTAAGAGCATCAAGGAATAGATACCCTAATCCAGACTGTAAGGATTGTATCTGGGGGCATCAGGATGGAGTTTGGAATAGAAAAAATGCGCCTTAGTCAACATACAAAAGGGCACAGTAACAAGGACGGAAGGGATAAAGCTACCAGATGGGAGCAACATCAAACACATAGATGAGACTGGATACAAATACCTGGGAATAATGGAAGGAGGGGATATAAAACACCAAGAGATGAAGGACACGATCAGGAAAGAATATATGCAGACGACCATCAGGCGATACTCAAGTCAAAACTCAATGCCGGAAATATGATAAAAAGCCATAAACACATGGGCAGTGCCAGTAATCAGATACAGCGCAGAACAGTGGAATAGACGAAGGCAGAACTTCGCAACATAGACCAGAAAACTAGGAAACATATGACAATACACAAAGCACTACACCCAAGAGCAAATACGGACAGACTATACATAACACGAAATGAAGGAGGGAGGGAACGGAACTACTTAACGCACATAGAGGACTGCGTCAACATCGAGAACAGAGCACTGGGGCAATATTTGAAAACCAGTGAAGACGAGTGGCTCAGGACTGCATGGGAAGAAGGACTGATAAAAGTAGACGAAGACCCAGAAATATATAGAGACAGGAGAATGAAAAACAGAACAGAGGACTGGCACAACAATCCACGCACGGACAATACATGAGACAGACTAAAGAACTGGCCAGCGATGACACATGGCAATGGTTACAGAGGGAGAGCTCAGAAGGAAACTGAAGGAATGATAACAGCACAAGATCAGCCCTAAGAACCAGATATATCCAAAAGAACGATAGATGGAAATAACATCTCTCCCATATGTGGGAAGTGCAATACGAAAAATGAGACCAATAAACCACATAGCAAGCGAATGTCCGTCACTTGCACAGAACCAGTACAAAAAGAGGCATGATTCAGTAGCAAAAGCCCTCCACTGGAGCCTGTGCAAGAAACATCAGCTACTTGCAGTAATAAGTGGTAGGAGCACCAACCTGAGGGAGTAATAGAAAACGATCAGGCAAAGATCCTCTGGGACTATGGTATCAGAACAGATAGGGTGATACGTGCAAATAGACCAGACGTGACGTTGATTGACAAAATCAAGAAGAAAGTATCACTCATTGATGTCGCAATACCATGGGACACCAGAGTTGAAGAGAAAGAGAGGGAAAAAATGGATAGTATCAAGACCTGAAAATAGAAATAAGAATGATATGGGATATGCCAGTGGAAGTTACATCCAATAATCATAGGAGCACTAGGCACGATCCCAAGATCTCTGGAAAGGAATCTAGAAAAACTAGAGGCTGAAGTAGCTCCAGGACTCATGCAAAACAGTGTGATCCTAGAAACAGTGCACATAGTAAGAAGAGTGATGGATTCCTAAGGAGGCAGGATGCAACCCGGAACCCCACACTATAAATACCACCCAGTCGAATTTGAGTGCTGTGATAGAGCAAAACAAAACAAAAAAAATATATAATAATAATAATAATAATAATAATAATAATAATAATAATAATAATAATAATAATAATAATAATAATAATAATAAGAACTTCAGAAGATGGATTCCGGGTACAAACTCAAGAAAAGAGGCAACAGAATTAACCATATGATGTTCATGGACGACGTCAAGCTGTATGGTAAGAGCATCAAGGAAATAGATACCCTAATCCAGACTGTAAGGATTGTATCTGGGGACATCAGATGGAGTTTGGAATAGAAAAATGCGCCTTAGTCAACATACAAAAAGGCAAAGTAACGAGAACTGAAGGGATAAAAGCTACCAGATGGGAGCAACATCAAACACATAGATGAGACAGGATACAAATACCTGGGAATAATGGAAGGATGGGATGTAAAACACCAAGAGATGAAGGACACGATCAGGAAAAGAATATATGCATAGACTCAAGGCGATACTCAAGTCAAAACTCAACGCCGGATATATGATAAAAGCCATAAACACATGGGCGCTGCAGTAATCAGATACAGCGCAGGAATAGTGGAATGGAAGAAGGCAGAACTCCGCAGCATAGATCAGAAAACCAGGAAACATATGACAATACACAAAGCACTACACCCAAGGGCAAATACGGACAGACTATTCATAACACAAAAGGAAGGAGGGAGAGGACTACTAGGTATAGAGGACTGTGTCAACATCGAGAACAGAGCACTGGGCAATATTTGAAAACCAGTGAAGACGAGTGGCTAAAGAGTGCATGGGAAGAAGGACTAATAAAAGTAGACAAAGACCTACAAATATACAGAGACATTGCAATGGCAAACAGAACAGAGGACTGGCACAACAAACCAATGCACGGACAATACATGAGACAGACTAAAGAACTAGCCAGCAATGACACATGGCAATGGCTACAGAGAGGAGAGCTAAAGAAGGAAACTGAAGGAATATAACAGCGGCACAAGATCAGGCCCTTAGAACCAGATATGTTCAAAGAACGATAGACGGAAATAACATCTCTCCCATATGTAGGAAGTGCAATACGAAAAATGAAACCATAAACCACATTGCAAGCAAATGCCCGGCACTTGCACAGAACCAGTACAAAAAGAGGCATGATTCAGTGGCAAAAGCCCTCCACTGGAGCCTGTGCAAGAAACATCAGCTACCTTGCAGTAATAAGTGGTAGGAGCACCAACCTGAAGGAGTGATAGAAAACGATCAGGCAAAGATCCTCTGGGACTATGGTATCAGATGGATAGGGTGATACGTGCAAATAGACGAGACGTGACGTTGATTGATAAAGTCAAGAAGAACGTATCACTCATTGATGTCGCAATACCATGGGACACCAGAGTTGAGAGAAAGAGAGGGAAAAAATGGAAAAGTATCAAGATCTGAAAATAGAAATAAGAAGGATATGGGATATGCCAGTGGAAATCGTACCCATAATCATAGGAGCACTAGGCACGATCCCAAGATCCCTGAAAAGGAATCTAGAAAAACTAGAGGCTGAAGTAGCTCCAGGACTCATGCAGTAGAAGTGTGATCCTAGAAACGGTGCACATAGTAAGAAAAGTGATGGACTCCTAAGGATGCAGGATGCAACCCGGAACCCCACATTATAAATACCACCCAGTCGAATTGGAGGACTGTGATAGAGCCAAAAAAATAAAAAATAATAATAATAAAATAGCGGTTCAACGGCATTTAATTTATATAGAATCTTCTCAATTTATCTTATTATCTTTTTCTCGTCAGCATGTAGCTGGTGTATTAAGTTTCCTAAGGACATAGAGCATTGAATACAATAGCTGTTTCAACGGCATTGAATTTATATAGCATCTTAATACACCCAGCTACATGCTGACGAGAAAAAGATAAGAAGAATTGAGAAGATTCTATATAAATTCAATGCCGTTGAAGAAACGCTATTGTATTCAATGCTACTGCCCTCAGAGAAGGCCTCCTTCCTAATAATAATAATAATAATAATAATAATAAATAATAATAATAATAATAATATTTTAATTTTTTGGTCTATCACATTCCTCCTATTCGGCAGGTGGTTATTATAGTGTGGGGTTCCGGGTAGCATCCTCTCTCCTTGGGAGTCCATAAGAGATGTGTAGGTTGTCAGCCTGGGTCAAGGCCCAGCAGTCTTCGGCAGAAGACTCCTGGGCCTTGACCCAGGCTGACATCCTACACATCTCTTGAAAATGGGCCACAGATAGGGCCTGAAAGTACTCGAATGTGGAGTAAAATAAAATGTACACAGTGATTTTGTGGGTTTCTTTTTCAATCTTCAGAAGAAAACTGAAAGAAGTTTTGTTTTGGTTAATAACAATAATGCTATGTATCAATCTGCTATATTTTAACATGAACAAGAAGATAGCTTACAATGAGTAATTTTGTTGGTAAAGGCTTGTTTACACTGCATCTTTTCACTAATGTATCTGTGCTCAGAGAAATACATAAATTAGTATGCATCAAGATAGGAGTGAATTAATCTAGATTAGCTAATGTAATTACCATTCCAAAAAAATACCAGTTCAAACTAATTCCTTTGCAGAATAAGTGTTTAATTCTGGCAATTATTCGTTTCATGCAAAACATCGAAATTAATTATTTATTTGCATACATATATATATATACACAATGACTCAAACAAATGCATGCTTTAGCCAGCTGGAAATTAAATCGGAAAATAAATTCAAACATGACTAAATTGCCTCATTACCTTTTGTAACTGATTTGTCGCAAAAAGTATATTTCATGCCTGAGGTAAAGGGTCATTTCCATGCAAATTATTGTCAACATCGTTATCGATTCTTTCGGACGCGAAATACATTGGAAAATTCCCAGAAAGGAGCCCGGCGTATTCATGCGCCGTTTGTGCGTAGCTAAAAAAAAGGATGAACGCAACGTACTGGTGTTCTGTGATGTATGTAAATCCGTATAACTTAATCTATGTTTCTTAATCTGAAGACAGCTCTCTCTCTCTCTCTCTCTCTCGCTCTCTCTCATATATATATATATATATATATATATTATATATATATATATATATATATATATATATATATATATATAATATATATTGAGGACGCATATTCATCTATACGCGTCTACAAAGCAATCCAGGTAATTCGCCGCTGTTAATAGATGGTCTCTCATGATAAAATCGATCATATCCTTCACACGACACAAGGAAGCCGCATATAGCTGTATAGCTGAAACACGGCGATCTACACGTACAGAAATCTCCTCTTCCATATTTCATGGGAGTAATTCTCCCCCTTTGCGTCGGTTGTGAGTTATGGCTGGATAGGGTTTCGTCCGAATTCAAAGGGGGAACCCACGTCACGAAAATTATCCCTTTATATATATGAATGCCTATAAGTTTTGCCATTGCAAACATAACGCGTTTTAATGCACGAATCGTTTCAGTATGTTTGGATTGGGGCCGTTTTTGCGTGGGAATGGGTGAGGGAAGAATATCTGGGCGTTCTATTGACCTTGAAATAAATAATAATAATAATAATAATAATAATAATAATAATAATAATAATAATATATGTGGCGCCGTGGAGGAGTGGGTTAGGTCGTCAATAGACTTAAGTCAAGGTTAAGCAACATTGGGGCTGGTCAGTCGTTGGATGGGTGACCGCTCTCCACGGCGTTGATTCCTTGGGAAAGGATCTTTACCATAATTTCCTCAGCCTACTCAGCTGTAAATGAGTACCTATCCCTGATGGGGTAGGGTCCAGCTATGGGTTAAATAGCAAAAACTCAGCAATGATGGAAAGAAATGAAGGAATAAACGACAACGACGTAAATGGAACCTCTGGCAACAGAGGAGCTTCGTCCGGCAACCAGGTATTCAACCCAATTGAAGGGGAAGACGGTCAGGTACTTGGAGGTCGTCATCCAGCAACTGATCACCACAACGAGAGTAATCAACAGCCTGAGATTGGAGCTACAGAGGCAAAAAGGAAGAAATGGACAAGAGAAGAAAATAAGGAAATATGGAGATGCTACATCAGAAGCAACCCGACGGAGAGAGGATATAGAAGAAGATTGGTCAACATCTGGAATGAGAGGAATAACACCCCCAAACAGAGCAGAGGCTGGCAGACCAAGTAAGGAACATAAAGAAAAAGAACTGGCTCTCCCCAACAGAAAGAGAAGAACTGGAAAGGGAAATGTCACACGACAACGAATTACAAGAAGACGAACTGAGAGACGATGCCACAGAAGACGACAGGAGGATGAGGTATCAAACAACGACACACGAAGAAACACCGACGAAGTAACAGAGAGGACGATGGGTAAAAAAAGATTAGACAATGGATGGAGCCAGATACAGAGAGAACAAAGATCCCCTCCAAGAAAGCCTACAACACCAAGAAATTAAGGGAGAAAACAAGTGAGGTCAATGAAATAATGGGCATAATACACACCACCAGTATCACAGAAACAAATAACTTGACATATGCGGAGCAAGATTAGTAGCAAAACTGATGGGGATTCGACACCAACACCACCAGCACAACCACCCAACAGAAACCAAAACAGGCAACCTCCCTTGAAAGGCGCCTGGAAAAGCAAATCATGGTGATGAGATCTGACTTGAGTAAACTGAAAGAGATGGCAGAAAAAAGGCTAAGAAGCAAGAAAACAAGGGAGGAACTCAACGAGAAATACAAAGTACAAGAGAGGGGACTAAACAAACACAATAGAAGATGTAAAACAGAGGATTAATGGCCAAAGCACCATAAGATCCAACGGTACACGAACAGGGAATAAGGGATTACCAACAGAACAAAAACTTATTCGGCAACCGAACCAGATAAAAGAACTATACAGCCAACTAAGAAGTGCGGGAAGACAACCACCCAGAAATTCCTGAAGCCGAACCAAGTAAGAGACTCTGGAAAACATATGGAGCAACCCGGTATCACACAACAAACATGCAACATGGCTCCAGGAAGTCAAGGAAGAAGAAACAGGGAGAATAAAACAAAGATTCACAGAGATCACGACAGACACAGTCAGACACCAACTAAAGAAAAATGCCAAACTGGAAAGCCCCAGGTGGCTCGATGAAGTCCATGGATACTGGCTGAAAAAACTTCAAGGCCCTACACCCACGAATAGCAGAACAACTCCAGCATTGTATCTCAAACCACCAAGCACCAAAATGGATGACCACAGGAAGAACATCCTTAGTACAAAAAGACAAGAGTAAGGGAAATATAGCCAGTAACTACAGGCCTATCACCTGCCTACCAATGATGTGGAAGTTACTGACAGGTATCATCAGTGAAAGGCTATATAACTACCTAGAGGAGACAAAACACCATCCCCCACCAACAGAAAGGCTGCAGAAGGAAGTGTAGGGCACAAAAGACCAGCTCCTGATAGACAAAATGGTAATGAAGAACAGTAGGAGAAGGAAACCAACCTAAGCATGGCATGGATAGACTATAAGAAAGCCTTCGACATGATACCACACACATGGCTAATAGAATGCCTGAAAATATATGGGGCAGAGGAAAACACCATCAGCTTCCTCAAAAATACAATGCACAACTGGAATACAATACTTACAAGCTCTGGAATAAGACTAGCAGAGTTAATATCAGGAGAGGGATCTTCCAGGGCGACTCACTGTCCCCACTACTCTTCGTAGTAGCCATGATTCCCATGACAAAAGTACTACAAAGAAGATGGATGCCGGTACCGCCACTCAAGAAAGAGGCAACAGAATCAACCATCTGATGTTCATGGACGACATCAAGCTGTATGGTAAGAGCATCAAGGAAATAGATACCCTAATCCAGACTGTAAGGATTGTATCTGGGGACATCAGGATGGAGTTTGGAATAGAAAATGCGCCTTAGTCAACATACAAAAAGGCAAAGTAACGAGAACTGAAGGGATAAAGCTACAGATGGGAGCAACATCAAACCATAGATGAGACAGGATACAAATACCTGGGAATAATGGAAGGAGGAGATATTAAAACAAAACCCAGAGATGAAGGACACGATCAGGAAAGAATATATGCAAGACTCAAGGCGATACTCAAGTCAAACTCAACGCCGGAAATATTGGATAAAAGCCATAAACACATGGGCAGTGCCAGTAATCAGATACAGCGCAGGAATAGTGGTAATGGACGAAGGCAGAACTCCGCAGCATAGATCAGAAAACCAGGAAACTATGACAATACACAAAGCACTACACCCAAGAGCAAATACAGACAGACTATACATAACACGAAAGGAAGGAGGAAGAGGACTACTAAGTATAGAGGACTGCGTCAACATTGAGAACAGAGCACTGGGGCAATATCTGAAAACCAGTGAAGACGAGTGGCTAAAGAGTGCATGGGAAGAAGGACTAATAAAAGTAGACGAAGACCCAGAAATATACAGAGAGGAGAAAGACAGACAAAACAAAAACAGAGGACTGGCACAACAAACCAATGCACGGACAATACATGAGACAGACTAAAGAACTAGCCAGCGATGACAATTGGCAATGGCTACAGAGGGGAGAGCTAAAGAAGGAAACTGAAGGAATGATAACAGCGGCACAAGATCAGGCCCTAAGAACCAGATATGTTCAAAGAACGATAGACGGAAATAACATCTCTCCCATATGTAGGAAGTGCAATATGAAAAATGAAACCATAAACCACATAGCAAGGTGAACTGCTCGGCACTTGCACAGAACCAGTACAAAAAGAGGCATGATTCAGTGGCAAAAGCCCTCCACTGGTAGCCTGTGCAAGAAACATCAGCTACCTTGCAGTAATAAGTGGTACGAGCACCAACCTGAGGGAGTGATAGAAAACGATCACGCAAAGATCCTCTGGGACTATGGTATCAGAACGGATAGGGTGATACGTGCAAACAGACCAGACGTGACGTTGATTGACAAAGTCAAGAAGAAAGTATCACTCATTGATGTCGCAATACCATGGGACACCAGAGTTGACGAAGAAAGAGAGGGAAAAAATGGATAAGTATCAAGATCTGAAAATAGAAATAAGAAGGATATGGGATATGCCATTGGAAATCGTACCCATAATCATAGGAGCACTAGGCAAACGCATCCCAAGATCCCTGAAAAGGAATCTAGAAAAACTAGAGGCTAAAGTAGCTCCAGGACTCATGCAGAAGAGGTGTGATCCTAGAAACGGCACACATAGTAAGGAAGTGATGGACTCTAAGGAGGCAGGATGCAACCCGAATCCCACACTATAAATACCACCCACTCGAATTGGAGGACTGTGATAGAGTAAAAAAAAAAGAAAAATAAATAATAATAATAATAATAATAATAATAATAATTAATTTACTCTGATAATACCAGAGGTAATTGTATTCACAACTACTTGAATAATAATAATAATATAATAATAATATAATAATAATAATAATAATAATAATAATAATAATAATAATAATAATGAGTTCATGATTACCTACCCAGCTCCAAAAAAATTATAAACACCCTCCTAACAAAAACGCAGCAACGCTCTTACTTCTGAAAACCATCTGGTCTAAAAAACAAAAAAACAAAAAAACAAAAAAAATTCTGAGTTTTTTTCGATGCTCGGAAAACGTTCCTAAACGAGGTCACCAGCAGAGGTATTCAGCAGAATCGAGATTAAAGGCTAATTAAAATGAAAAGAGACGCTGCATTTTTACATGAACCTGCTTTGCAAAATACCACGGATTATTTTGGATCTATGATCTTTCCCTTAAATAAAATTAGCAAAGAATTCTGCGCCGCGGATTGAATTCTGTGGAATAGACTGTTAAATTTGAACGGAAATTTTCAAAAATATCTATTTTTTTTTTTATTCTGTGGTTTTGCATTAACCTTAAAAATATTGAACGTATCATTTTATTTCCTTTAAATATGTCTGGCACTTTGATGTACGCCAAATTGCATTAATAAGGTCATTCCCATTTCATACAAAAATCATAAATACGACTTATTTGAGCAGTGCTATTTAAGCTCCATTTAAAAGGGGAGTGCTCCGCTGAAAATTACCCACGATGCCTAATGCTCACCGCCAGAGAAAAAAAGTGATGACTCTAATAGGTGATTGTACTTTAGTTTCGTTTTCAATATTAGCCAAACAAAAAAGGAATCATTTTGGTTAGAGAATTAATATTAAGTGGAACTTAGCAGTGTCCGGACAAAAATGAAATGGCATTTAAATGATATTATATATTGACAAGAAGACTAAAGAGCCTTGAGAGATCGTTTATTGTTATACTACTCTCAAATATTTCTAAATGTCTCATGCATGTAAATTCTCTAAGTGAGACCTTCAGAGTAGCTTGAAAATATATTGGCATAATAATGTCAGGGAAACCTTCTTGCCCATAGGTCAAAATATTTCCATAGACTAAAACTTGCTATGCATTGTGAACAAGGTTACCAACACTGATAAAAATGAAGAGGGCTAATGTTGTTGTTGTTATTATTATTATTATTATTATTATTATTATTATTATTATTAGATGAAAAATAAGAATAGTTACTATCATTATAATAATGAAAGACAATAACAGGATCAATAATAGTTCCCAATATGTCTGCGATTATACATAGCAAGGACATCAATAATAACAAATGAAAGCGATTGCCTTGTAACTTCGGTGTAAGTCTGACCTCATTTGCAATTCTCTTTTGTTTGAATTACTGTATTTAGATTGATCTTGCAACAGCCCTCGATAAAATTAAATAAAAGTAATTGAATATCACTGAACAAAAGACGTTAAACAGTCTGTTAACGATCAGCTGTCAGTAATTGGGTTATTTATGACATCTGAATCGTTGTTAGAAATGTCGCGGCATATTCTCATGGTATATGGTCAGTCTACTGAGAAATAACCCCATTAAGATCTTATATTTTTCCCAGTCTTGCTGACCATCAGTGCGACAAAGAAAAAGTGTCATGAAAAATATTTTTTGGACAAATTATATCACCATTGTATGATGGCTTTCAATTTTTTTTTTGCTTCAAAAGTATACATTCAAAATGATCAAGTACTCATTACCGATTATCCGGCCTACTGCATTTTATATATAAAAAAAATACTCCGGAAATTACGTTTGCTTAGTCAATAATTCATAAACCTGAGTATCCTGCATTAACGAATGAAATATTCACATGAATACCTCATTATGAAAAGTGAGTTATTTAGGTCACCAGTAATCTACCCTTATTCATATTTCATGGCGGGTTTGGTTGGTAGATATTTCTGCATATAATTAGGCAAATGTTAACAAGAACCGGGTCAGCAGTATCCAAAGTGGCTCTGACGATCCAGTCAGTCAGCAGTCCAGACCAGAGATGCCTCTCTCACTCTGTGATGAAACGAATCCAGAACAGGAATTAACAGCTGGCGGAACCCGTGCTATATTTAGATCTCCGTTTTGTAATATCCCATTTCACTGGTCTTTGGGATTCTGGTTTGTAATGGGTAAGAAAATGATTGGCACAATTTCCGTCTGAGAGGGTGACTTCTGTGAACGACTATTTATAGTGAGAACTGACCATAAAAAATCTTTTTTCTGTATGTTAATTTTCGACTAGCATGAGAGATTTGATGATTTTCGCCCTTTACAAGCTGTCAAGTAACTTACTTGATCTGTTTCATGTGGATAGCTGTACATTTTTTGAAAGTGGAAGAGAGGTGATGAATTTAAATCTATATTTCAAATGGGTATTTTTCTTTCATTCTGGTAGGGCTTTCTGGTAGGACGCGTTAGAAATGAACTAATATGAATTATTCTTCATTTTAAGAAATAGCTGTGTTTATTAGTCATCTGGTCCGCTGGCAGGGTCGCTAGTGTCTTGGTATGCCGTTCAGATGTCTAGGGTTCGCTCCTCCCTCAAGGCGATGAAAAAGATCATTGGCTCTGTATCATGATCAGTTACTGCCAAGGTGTGGGGTCAGCGGTGGGAGGTTGAAACCAACATTCTTTTAGAAGCTTCAATTTCAAGTCAATGGCCCTTGTGTGTTTTGTTTCCGTGTGAATAGGTTTCATTTGGTGAAATAATAATAATAATAATAATAATAATAATAATTCCTTCACTTTCGTCTCTTGCTAAACGCATTGTGTAAAAACTGGCAATTTACA
This sequence comes from Macrobrachium nipponense, assembly GCF_015104395.2. NCBI lineage: Eukaryota > Metazoa > Arthropoda > Malacostraca > Decapoda > Palaemonidae > Macrobrachium > Macrobrachium nipponense. The sequence goes on from NC_087206.1 coordinate 14,410,267, forward strand.
GTTTTCTCTTCCTGTAAAGAAAATATTCTTGAGAAATTTCCTGAAAACTTTCCAGATATCTTTTTGTTTTTTTTCCAGGAGGCCGTTTCCTCATCTTTATGCACGTAAGAGGATCTCTCATTATCTAATGACACCTGGTTCTTCTTGCCTGTTTATTTTGACACTTTAATCTAGTGAGAATTCTCTGCAAGTCGCCGGACTCTTACAACATCCCTTATTTTGGAAGACGAGAATGCACAGCTTTTCCTGAAATATCTGAGATTTATTATAATATAAAAAACCAACTCAGTGCCGCGTTTTGCATTGCACAGTACACATAAACGAACGGGAAGTAATTTCGGGTTTTGATATGAACGATGAAATTCAATTGCAATGCAAAGACCTTTCATTTGATGCATGAAAATGGAAATGTTGATGAATTATTCACATGAAGGAATATTCACTAAAATATGGCAGTTGGGTGTAATAACTATTTTCATTATTGTCGGGCGCAAATGGCGTGGCAACGTATATGAAAAAAATATATATATATATGTATATTCATCAAATTGATTGAGCCCCCGATAGATCACAGGTCAGCTCATGATACGTTTGTAGGCAAAACGTTTCATAAGGTAGGGTAATTTGGATGGAAGGAAGTAATTTACCTGCGATGCTGAAGTTGATATATCTATTGCGTACTGAAAATATATCATATCTGCATGAATGCCTCATTTCCATGAACATTTGTTAAGGATCTTCACACTCATGCACCAGGATTTCTTGCAACAGAATTATCAAGAACAGTAAGCATTGCAGTTTATTATTACACTGCAGTTGATAATCACATGAAACATGGAACTTGAAAGGTAAAAATTTTATCACTATTATGATATTCCCTCTGCCAGTGCAAAGGCGATGATGAGCAAGGCGGGATTTGAAATAAGCGGTACGGAAAGTAAAATATCTGGTAGCGCGGGTTTAATATAATTAGGATAATTTAATGGTCAGAGAATTCGCTTCTGGAAAAGGTCAGAGAAGAGGCTTTAATTGAATTTATATTATTTTCAGTGGAGCCCCTTCGTGATTTTATTTCTTTTGATTTTTTTTTTTGAAAAGTAAGCGTGAATTGATACGGTTATGTGAGAGCTGTGCCACTATTTCTTCAATGATTTCGAAAGACTCAAAACGTACATTGAGCGACTCGGAATAACTGAAAACTGTCAAATAATTCTTAAATAGAAAACAGATAACTTAAGTTTATTCAAAATAGATAAAATAGTTCTTCTTAATGCGTTTATACCATAACTTACAGAACTAAACAGATTCTCTAACTTTAACAGTAAATGTATTTGGTTTGAAACGACTGGGAAAAATACTTCCTAGTCCTTCAGTGACATAATGAGAAATGAAGAATAATATCGGTTAAAATTGAAAATAAAAATAGCATAAATTTTTCTCAATGACGATTCATCTTCAGTCTCTAATCAAATCCCACGTTCATAGAATGATCTATGGTAAAAAGTTTTTTGTTTTTAAGTATTTGTAAGACTAACAATTTCATATCATCAGTGGATTAAGAACCCATTTTTTAAACATTTCTATGAGTCTTTATTTATCTTAGTTTTTTGGTTATCGTTTCGTGCTCTAGTGTATGGTGTTTTTACGTTGCATGGAACCAGTGGTTATTCAGCAACGGGACCAACGGCTATACGTGACTTTCGAACCACGTCAAGAGTGAACGTCTATCACCAGAATCGAACTCGCGACCACCGAGGTGGGACACCAACACCATACCAACCACGCCACTAAGGCGCTTTCTTCACTTTTTGCCCCGAGACCTTATTAAGTATCCGACTTTCCAATTTCATTTAATCCTGTAAAATATGCAATTTTCCGGGTGAAAAATGTTTCAGTCACAAAAGGTGGTCATTTGTCACCTAACGGTTTCATTTGAACTTTTGATGCTAACCTATAATTTTGTTGGATGGATAAAAAATTGCAATGTGAAAGTGTTTGATCTTATTATATTCCAGATGGATATTAAGAAATACCCAAGACATCATGGTAATGGTATAAGAGACATATTTAAATATAGAAAAAGATGGAGGATTTAAGCACTTGAAACATTCCGAAGATTTTTCCCTTATTCGAAGGCCTTTAAAAATGCATCGGTAGGTACCTTTGGAAAAAGTAAAGTTTATATATATATATATATATATATATATATATATATATATATATATACATATATATAGATATATATATATGTGTGTGTGTGTGTGTGTGTGTGTGTGTTTTATAGGCAGACAAACAAGGAATTTCGCGCGAACCGCCTGATATTTCAGCAGATAGCGAAATGCACTTAAGAACATTTTGCCCCCCCCCCCCCCACCCCCCCCCCCCCCCCCCCCCCGCAAGGGCTAGTACTGCTAAACACGGCGAAACAGTGACACACCTACTCTGTTTCGCCGTATTTAGTACTAGCCACTCATGGGTCAATCGAATTTCGCCCGTGTTTAGTACTAGCCCCTGGGGGATCAAATGTCACTAAGTGTATTTCGCTCTCTGCTTGAAATTTCAGGTAGTTCATGAAATGCCTGGGTTTCGCTACCTGCCCTGATATATATATATATATATATATATATATATATATATATATATATATAATATATATATATATATTAGGGCATAGTTTTTCTCTAATACAATTTTCGTTAAAAGCAATTGCTTTAGTGGCATCAATAAGTTTCTTGCAGGTATCTTCATACCGACGAAGTTTTTTCCGATTCTCGTTCGTCAATTTCTGGTGAAAAATACGCAGACTTCCTTCTTCCATTTATTGAATATTGTCACGACAGCTGTTTCGCCTTATGGCATTATCAAGCGACTACTGATTTACAATCTGACCTTTCGGCCTATTTATCTCATCGTGTGGGAGTATGACCTTGAGGTATGGGTACTGTTAGTCTAGGGATTAACAGCTTAAGTGCGTTGTTTTAGATACAAAGAACATAAGGACATATGTACTGTGACAATAAGAGTGAAAGTTAAACAGTGGTTAAATAAATATTCAAAATACAATGCCATGTGCTAGAGTTTCCTTAAATGTATGTTTAAAATTTAATATGTTACATGTTGGTTTAGATAAAAATTACAAATTACATACAGGAATGAAAATGAATATAGAAATCTAAAAACAGGAGTACAAATATATGTATATATTTTATAGCATGCATAAAAGTAAAAAGAGATAATTTCTGTTTATACATAAATGTGTAATGATTTAAATTTGAGTGTGTGTGTGTGTGTGTGTGTGTGGAGATGTCCAAAATGGTCTACGTTGGTTAACGGTTGCTGATTCGTGTTGGGCGGGGTCTCAGCGACCTGAGTAAGGATGTTACTTGACTTTCGCTGACGCTGGGTCTTCTCATGTCTTCCAAGGGGCGCGATGTTCTCGGTGGATTGGGGCGCGCTGTCTGGTCCCTGTTGGCTTGGGTATTCCTTCTCCTGCTGGAGGGGAGTATATGGTCCGATTCTTGTTGGACGTTCAAGGTCGGCTTCTGAATAGCGATGCTCACCGCTTCCGTTATTAAGAGGCGACCGTAGTTTTCTTCTCTGTGCACGACCTGGGTGCCTTCTATGAGCTCTTGTAGAAGATGGCTTCCTGTCGTGAACATCTATTGTATGTTTTGATGGATGGCCCCTTGATTTCTATGAGCCAGCAGACGTCTCCGAAGGGTCGTTGTAGTGTGCCCGATGTAGTTTTGGCTGTGAGGTTTACACACCTCCTCTGGACAAGTAAATTTGTAAACTACATTCGTGCACATCTCCTTCGGTCCCCGGAGCGGTGCATATAAAAAGTCTGTCGGAGTGCGTATGTCAACAGAGCCCATTCCACACCACAGCTCATCATGGAAAGATATATACATAACGAACTCGACCGAATTCGCCAACTGCTGACAAACACGGTATGCAGATCAAATTATCGAAGCAGCAATAAAAAGAAAATGGACGAATTTACCAACCCAACACGATGGCGAAAAACGAGGAGAACTTGATTATTTACCATCGTGTACATTATGGGTCTGCATACAAGGAGGATTGCTGCACACTACGCGGGATAATAAACAGTACCCATACCTCAAGGTCATACCTCCCACACGATGAGATAAATAGGCCGAAAGGTCAGATTGTAAATCAGTAGTCGCTTGATAATGCCATAAGGCGAAACAGCTGTCGTGACAAAATTCAATAAATGGAAGAAGGAGTTCTGCGTATTTTTCACCAGAAAATTGACGAACGAGAATCGGAAAAACTTCGTCGGTATGAAGATACCTGCAAGAAAACTTATTGATGCCACTAAAGCAATTGCTTTTAACGAAAATTATATATATATATATATATATAATATATATATATATATATATATATATATATATATACATATATATATATATATATATATATATATATATATATTTATATATATACATACATACATACATATATATATATATAATATATATATATATATATATATATATATATATATATATATATATATATATATTATATACATACATACATACATATATATATATATATATATATATATATATATATATATATATATATATATATATTATATATATATATGTATATATATATATATATATATATATATATATATATATATATATATATATATATACATATATATATATATATATATATATATATATATATAATATATATATATATATATATACATACTACATATAGTATATATATATATATATATATATATATATATATATATATATACATATATATATATAATATATATATATATATATATATATATATGTATATATATATACTATATATATATATATATATATATATATATATATATATATATATATATATATACCATACATATATATATGTGTGTGTGTGTATATACATATATATATATTATATATATATATATATATATATATATATATATATTAATATATATATATATATATATATATATAGTAAACTTCATATAGAGAAATTAGCCAATGATTTCTAAAAACGCGTACTTTAAGACTTTCCTGAAGAATGAACCGCGATAAAAATCGCAACTGCCTCTAAACGTCATATACTTCCAAGCGCAAATCCTTGGTACAAATTCAGAAGCAGACGCAACGCTTAGTTAAAAAGGATTTAGGAGCCCTTAAATGTAAAAGCCGTTGGACGATATGGCTGTTTCTGCCATTGTGCTGGAAGAGGGAGGAGAGGAAAGTACAGAACTGCAGACTTCGTTAAGGTAGGAATGCAGAGGAGGGTATCAAAGGCGTTTTAGAGATGTGGCTGAGGCAGTAGGGTCGTTTGTCTTTCAGCCGGGAAGAGGGCGGCTCTGGAACTGAGCCCTTCTTTCTGGAAAAGCATTGCTTTCGAAGTTGCTTCTCTGAATGGCAGAGGATAGTCGTAGTGCTCGTGGTCGTGATGTATTTTGGTTATACTCAATCCTCCTGATGAGTATGGTTAGGCAACTTTAGGAACGCTATATGTCAAGAGCTAGACGCTGCTCGCTTAAAAAACATCAATGGCCATCGCTTGAAACATTGGCTCATGGCCCACTACCGCGTTCCCTTCATCAAATAAATTAACTCGTTACTGATCGGACTTTGTTGTAAGTGGCAATAGGTAGCCGTGATGTTTGCCTATAAAATGTCACAGTGATGTGATAAAGTTAAGTATATCTTAGTTTTACCAGACCACTGAGCTGATTAACAGCTCTCCTAGGGCTGGCCCGAAGGATTAGATATCTGTACGTGGATAGGAACCAATTGGTTACCTAGCGACTGGACCTACAGTTTATTGTGGAATCCGAACCACATTACATCGAGAAATTAATTTCTAACAGTGATGTGATAAAAAAATATATATGTGTGTGTGTATACATATACAGGAAGGAGAAAATTCATAAACTTTTTAATCGAAAAGCGAAATAGAAAGTGGAGCTTAGAATTATTGCAGCATACCGGGAGAAGATTACTTCTGTATCGAAAAAACTTTGGCATCGAAAGCAGGATTTATTATTGACGCGTGCCGAAAAGCAAGCATACGTGTGAATAAACACACATGCACGAACTTTCCATTGTTGATGCTTTAAGTGCTTGCTCGTCGAGTTTGTTTATGCAAACACCTGAATGTAGATTGACATACGCTTAAGTGAACCAGCATGTCTATGTCCACGCTTTGTCAATGAAAAATGAAATGAATTACACAAAAGGCAAAATAGTTAAAATCTCGAAACTGGTTATCATTTAAAAGCACATAAGAAACTATGTTTAAAATTTCATATATTAAGATGTTGTTGCAGAGGTTTGATAATAAAAGTAACACACAACTTGACCGGTACGCAATTAGCAATCGCATGATTTCTTTCTCTGGATGTATTTAGGTTTGCAGCAATTTTATTTGCATTTTCTAGCTTTAGCACTGAATTTCATTTTCCTTTATAATCTATTATCTTTCACGTCACATTCATATTTTCAATCCTACATTTTATATTAACTCGTTCCCCATTTTATGAATTTCTAGTAAGGCAATTCACTTAATTGCATTTTAATTTTAAAAGATTGTTATGGTTTTCGTCGCTACTTTCACTCTGATGGTGAGGTTATCTATCACGGAAGCTTGAGTAATGAAAAGTTCTATCTAGACCTGTTAATATCATTCATCATCAAGTTAGTCTTGGATATGTATATCATGGGACAGAAAACATGCACTTCTTGCTGGAGCAAAGTAGGTGCAGTATATTGTGGTGGTGCAATTAGATGAATGAGTTGTGGTGGTGGAAATTACAAGAGTGAAACTGTTGTGATGCAAATTTGATGAATGAAATAATGAAACCGTGGCGGTGAAAATTATATGAATGAAATTGTGGTCGTGCAAATTACAAGAAGGAGACTGTGGTGATGCAAATTAGATGAATGAAATTGAGGTGGTGCAAACTACATTAACGAAATTGTGGCGGTGCAAATTAGTTGAATAAAACTATGGAGGTGCAAATTGGATTAACGAGATTGTGGTGGTTAAAGCTGTGCATCGGCTGAAAAAATAAAAATCAGAAAATCAAGCACAATAAGGATCGGGGGTACCTTGAAGCACTGCCCACTAGAAGACGCGAGACATTTGTACAAATTCAGACGGGGGGACTGCCCGCTTGAGAGAGACTGGTTCAGAAACCTCTTAAGCTGAGAGCCATGGGCGGTCTGCTTCTCTCAGGGTTTTGTTGTGTGAGAGAGAAATAGTCAGGGAATGTAGAGCGCTTATGGCTTTTGGTAGGGAAGGAACGTAAATGGGAGCATTACAGGGGTGTTCCGGAGTAGTGGCTGAGATACTAAGGAAGTTTGTCTTTCAGGGGTAAAGATGTGGCATTTCTGCTGTTCTAGTTTTCAGTCGGGGGAATTTCAGCTCTTCAGGAAACGAGGGAGCTCGTAGCTCCTCTCAGTGGATGGAAGTTTTATTGCCTCTCGCTGGCGTTTCTCCTAGGTTTTAAGCCTGAAGCACTGGATTTATTGAATGATCTACAGCCTATACGTATAAAAATCTTTTCACATGGCTGAGAGGGTTTGGTGGTCGTATGAATTCGGAAGAATTTGAAAATGCAAACTCTTACAATGATCTCATCTGCCTACTATGCCAGAAATGGTACTAATAGACGATAGGGTTATTATTATCATTATTATTATTATTACAATGGTCTCATCTGCCTACTTATGCCAGAAATGATACTAATAGAAGATAAGGATATTATTATTATTATTATTATTATTATTATTATTCACAAGATGTACCTATTCATATGGAACAAACCTGCAGGGGCCATTGAATTAGAAGTTCAAACTTCCAATGAATATGGAGTTCATTTTTCACATATTTATGTATTTATTAGTTTTTTTGTCCTTTTTAATAAGTGAGATATCTTCTTTCTGCATTTACCTTTACTTCTATTTACTTCTTCCTAATAAACAAACACCATATTCTTTGAAAGTTTGAATTTCAA
>NC_087206.1:14420813-14425813 GCF_015104395.2 Macrobrachium nipponense
TGAGAATTGCTTGTGCTGTTAATGCGATTGAGTGGACAGCGTTGGTATTATTTATTATGTAACAGTAGCGAATTGCTTTACCAATAACTGACCAAGCGTACTGGCGATAATTCATGACAATTCATGCACAGAGTAAATTAGATATTTTTGCGTAATGAAAACTTAATAAATTTTCAAGTCTTTTTTTTTTTTTATTAAGTGAGGGCAATTATAATTTATGAGAGCAGCAAAAAACTGGAGAATATTCAACACGTCGTTCAAATTTTATTTCGTTGAGGAAAGAATGGTGAAAATGGGTTGAATTATAAATAAATCTGAGAAAATGTATTATACATATGATTAGTTGTATAGATATATATATATATAATTATATATATATATATATATTATACTATATATATGTATATATATAGATATATATTTTTAGATATTTTATATATATATATATAGGATATCTAGATATATATATATATATATTTTCTATATATATAGAAATATATATATATATATATTTGTGTGTATATATATATGATATATATATATATATATATATATATATATATATATATATATATATATTTTATATATATATATATATATATATATATTATTACATACATACACACACACACACTCACCACTCACACACATGCATTTATATATACATTAAAAAAGTATTCATTGGCATCATCATCATCATCATTTATGGCGTAAGACTCCTCGATGATAAGCAGATGTACGTTATCTCCTCATCTTAAGTTAATGTAACACATCACAGGGGATTTCTTTACCCCTGGATATCAATAATTGTTATGGCGTTTTCTTCACTACCAATTTACTTAAAGAGACGATGCAAGGGATGAACTCACATTTGGAAAAGCGGACCTTGTTATAGATATCACACCTACGTTACAGGAGCTTCTTATGCCATTAGTCTCATGAATGTTATCCCATTAAACAGAGCCTCAGGGACATTCCAAACCTTTTGGTACGTAACCCATGACCAAAATAATTCCGGCGTTTGAATACGAACTCCGGAATTCCGCTCCGATGGAGAGACCTTTCATTCCAGGCATGCAAATGGAATTTTTTTTTTTTGATGAATTATCCGCGTGAAAGAACGCTCGCTAAAATATGGCCTTTTGGAGGGTAATAACTATTTTCATTACCGCTCTCCGTCAATGATGCGGCACTGTTTTTAAAAAGCGTTCAGGAATTTCGGAGCCCCGTTAGGTGATGGGTTTACTCATAAATGGAATTATTCGAAATGAATAATGTTCGTAATTAAGTGGGTTTTTGTGTGGGGGTGTAGGGGGACCGCCTGAGAGGCGAGGATATTTCTAAGAACATACACAGATACACACATATACATATACACACATACGTATGTACATATGTATGTATATATGTATATGTATACACACACACACACACACACACACACATATATATATATATATATATATATATATATATATATATATATTATATATATACATTACACACCACACACACACACACACACACTATATATTATACATTATATATCTATATATATATATTATATATACATACATACATACATACACAATATTTATTATTGACATATGGTGTATTAAGAGGTAAGTCTCTTGCAGTTAGTACCTGTGCTTTCAAAGCGTTATTAAAGTTCCTACATTTATTCTAATGTGAGTCTGTTTTATTTCAACAAGGTGAGATATCATATCAATTAACATTGATATTTCTTATAGAAAAGGAAGAAAATAGACTGATAACATTGGCCACCTTGTTAAAAGAACACTGGATCGACAATCTTTGTGAAGATAGGTACTAAAAACAAGAGAGTATCTCAAAATATTCTACAATTCAACAATAATGTAATTTGTGATATGTATACACCATCAACTAGTTGCTGGTTCTTAAAATATTCTGATATCGGTTACTTCATAAAATACATGTCATGAATTAATTATTTCATGAAACACTTCTAAAATTTCGTATTCAAATTAACAGAGTTCGTTAAGGAAAGAGTCCTTCATATGAATACATAATATGTAAAGGAGAGCTGACTTCATCAAATATATAACAAGCCAAGAAGAGCTTGCCTGATGAAATATTTACCATGTCATTAGGGGAGACGACTGATAAATTATATATAGATAGTTTCAGAGCAGAAGATGAGCATCCTCTCAAACGGATACTGATAAAAAAGACCATAGTTTTCCTAAGGGAGGAAAAACTTTGTACAAAGAGTACTGGCAACTAAAATGTTTTCTCTAAACACGAAGAAAAACTCAACAAAGTTTCTTCTTGAGATATGAATTAGGAGCTCTATTGGGAAGTATAATTAAAGGGAAACGTATTCTTCATTACGGCTGAGTACTGCAACAGTTCCAAAACTTAAAGAAAAAATTAACCCCAAAAATGTCTTTAATTCATCATTGATACAAGTTAAACTGGAAGTAGTTTCACGAAATCTACTTAAGATAGGCATAAACATAAATTTCAATACTTGGGAAATTTTATTTAAGAGGAAATATAAAGAAAATGCTTTGGGATATGCATTGCTCGTCAAAAAATCTTAGCATTTGACAGATTAGAATAAATCGTCAGGCAACTGTTTCACTCTGAATGCAATGGTTCGCGTTATTTGAGAACTGGGTTCAAATTAAATTTATGAGAATATAGTGTGTAACGAACAATACTGTTTGAGATACGATGACAATGCAAGTTATGACGGAGAATAGCTAGTAAGCCTCTGAAAATCTTAGTTCCTATGAGCTTGTTTTGTAAAGATCACATTGATAAGTTCGTTAAATATTGTATCACATGAAAGAAATTTTCTCGAGCTAAAAAAGTGAAGACTAGTTCAGTAGCACATTACCTGCCAAAAATAGATACAGACGAGACGACACAGTATTAAGGAGAAGTGATAGCTGTCGTTCAATGATGACATTTCGATTTGAGAGACAGATAATCCCATTTGTCAAAATGGTCATCAGAGGATTGACTGATTCTCCTGTGCTTAAAATTAAGGCTGGAACAAATAACCAGAACCACATAATATTAGACATCACTGTATATACATCATATAATGTTCAAGTGTCTATTGAAGTTGTAAAGAACAACGAAGTTTTTATTTTAGAACTTTCTCGTAAAAAATTAGCAGCTCTAAAAAAAAAAAAGAAAAAAAAAAGCGCCATGTGTCTCTCACTAGAGAGTGCTCGATTTTGTCAAGTATATCGATGTGAAAGAAACAAACGGGGGCATGATAATGAATATTACACAGAAGAATGTAAAATTTAGACCAAAGGCCAAACACTGGAACCCACGTGGTCATTAATCACTGAAATGGAAACAGTGAGAGGGTTTGAAAGGTGTAACAGGAGGAAAGCCTCGCAGTTGCACTATGAAATAATTGTTAGGGGAGGGTGGAAAGTAAGATGGAAGTGAGAATATGAATGGAGGTACAGTAGAAGGAATAAAATGGGTTGCAGCAAGGGGCCGAAGTGACACTGTAAAGAACCTTAAGTAATGCCTTCAGTGCACCGCTTGAGATGCACTGATGGCACTAACCCTTTATGGGGGTGAACATTATAACTTCAATTTCAAGCATATCACTTTTAAATCGCATTTTCCTCCGTCTCTCCATGTCAGATGAATATTGCTTTTTTTCTTTTTTTTTCAAATGCTGAGGTTTTTATCAAAGCTTTTATCGAGTGGAATGAAAATTCTGTACTCTAAAAGGTTACAAAAAGGGTGAGCAGTGGTCTTCACACAGATATGAAAGGGACGAGGAAATATCTTTTTATTTTTCTTTCTTTTTTTATTTCCAGTTTTTTAAGTAAAAATGCAAAAAAAAAAAAATTATTCATAATTTGCCATATCATCGAAATCTTACAAAGATTTCCTTCTATTAATAATTTCGCACCTTCATACATTGAAACCACTGTCGTAAAAATGAAGAAAAAATAAAGATGATTTATCTTCGTCCTTAAACGTTATAATATTTTTCTATATTTTCTAATATCTGATTTATTATGAGAAGCGATATAGTGGTATGAAAAGATGTATGCGATAGTGTTTGTGTGAACCATTACTCTTCGAATGATTACAAAATCTCAAAACTATTTTGTATAATATATCGAAAACCGGAGTTATTCTCCCGTGGATTGTCTATAAGTAATGAGTGGTTTGTCTATAATTTACCAAGCGGTTTAAATATTCATCCATTTATTTTTTTACTATATGTTGGCTTCTATAAATTCTAATTCTACATTTGTTTATTTGTTTGTTTCCTATTGATACGCTTTTACTTTTGTTTACATTTATTTTCACTCTTCCGCGATAGGTTGCTCATCATGGTGGTGACAATATTGGCTGCTCTCTCTCTCTCTCTCTCTCTCTCTCTCTCTCTCTCTCTCTCTCTCTCTCTCTCATCTCAATATATATATATATATATATATATATATATATATATATATATATATATATATATATATATATATATATATATATATACGTATATATACTATATATATATATATATATATATATATATATATATATTGAATGAACATATTTTGTTTATGAAAACGTAACAGCAAAACTGAAATAAAATAAGTCAACAAAACATTAGCTTTTCACAATTATTTTAACTTACGGCACTAAAATCAGGACATTTGTCTTAGTGAATGATAAACGCGACTACAATATATCAATTTCTGGGATCTGATATAGCGAAATCTTTATCCACTGAGAAAGAATATATCCACTGAGAAAGAATATAAGAATTTATATAAGAATCTGAGAGAATGCCAACCGCCCGCACATATATATATATATATATATATATATATATATATATATATATATATATATATATATATATACATATATATATATATTTATATATATATATATATATATATATATATATATTTATACGTATATATATATATATATATATATATATATATATATATATATATATATATATA
>NC_087206.1:14430813-14443313 GCF_015104395.2 Macrobrachium nipponense
CTAACAGCACCCACCCTTATACAGCGTTTGCCCTTACAGAGAAGTCAGTTGCTTAAGTCTTGGACATTAGGTCTAATCAGTACCAGCGCCTCTCCTATTCGTTATAGACAAACTTCATTCAACCTTGACCTCCTTCCTGCTAAAATATTCCCATTTTTCACCATCTTACCCTTAACTATTTTCTGAATGTGACCTAACTTCCTCAGATTATTCTCATCCATTTTTATTACAACCACGCCCACCCTTCAACATTTCTCATATATTTCCGATATATTTTCTTTGCATTCAAACCTAGCACCAACATATTTTCTTTTCGATGAAAAACATGATATCGAGGGGAGCACTTCTTTGCTATTTAACATTTTGCAGAGATCTTTCGGCCTAGTGAATGGTGCAATGGTTGTAAGGGTGCGCTACACACACTGCTGATGATCCTTCAATATAGTGGTATAAAAGGATAATTTTATGGAACTTTTCATGCACAGTAGTTTCATGGACAATCCAGCCATTAAAGTTTGAATATGGTAGCAACAGGCGTATTATTTTAATCTGGAACCACCTTTAGATCGGCGTAAGATACCAGTGTTTCAATGAATGTGTCTGTCAATGTATGTATAACAAAACTGCCAACTGTTAACGCTATTTCTTCCCCTTTTTTTAATGGTTCGAGCTCAAAGCCATTTAATGTTTAATCTTGCATTAGGGCCTAGGATAAACTTCAACTAATTTGCATTAATGGTTCGGCATTTGCCGGGAAGCTTTTAAAGTTGCAAATTCCGAGCTGGAAAAAAGTACCAAATAATTGACTTCGGAATTTTTAACGCTCGCAGATTGTTATCCAGTTCATTTCTGCCGAACCTTTGTATGCATGGAAAGTAGTACTGGTATGACTTACTGCTGTGGCTTGATGTAATGGAGGGCACGAGGTAATCAAGTGTTTATGTATATATATATATATATATATATATATATATATATATATATATATATATATATATATATATATATATATATATATATATATATATATATATAATATATATATATATATATATATATATATATATATATATATATATATATATACAAACACATACACACCTGCAGGACTGGACCGTTTAACATCCAGTGACACTTCATTTGTACGAATCTTTCGAGTACTGTTCCTGTTCCCCAAAATTCCGCCTTTTACCCGCCTCCATTCGTTTGCCTTTTACGCCTCGTAGTCTGTATCACAGAGAACTTGGGAACCCCAAGTAAATACGTTGTAAAACGTTTTCTGCCCCTGATTTCATGCATTACTTAACTCAGTTGCGCCTCCACGATCCTCGGAGCTCCGTTTAATTATGTCCGTAATTGCCTTTTTTTACAAGATATTTTTCTGGTTTCTGTCATATAAGTTTTTAGTTACTCCTAATACCTAATATATCTCCTACTTTTCCGTAAGAGAAAACTATTAAGATGGGTATCTGCCTCTCCGGCCGCACTGTTTCTGTCCGACCTCCGATCTTAAAAACTACTGAGGCTAGAGGGCTGCATATTAATAGGCTGATCATCCACCCTCCAATCATCAAACATACTAAATTGCAGCCCTCTAGCCTCAGTATTTTTTTTAAATCTAAGGTTAATGTAAGCCATGATCATGCGTCTGGCACCGCTATAGATGCCAACAACAGAGGTCACCACCGGGACGTGACAGAAAGTTTTATAGGCTGCTGTTAAGAGTTCATAGGCCGTGGCTGACAGTTTCACACAGCATTATACGCTGTACAGAAAACTCGATTGCGCCGAAGAAACTTCGGCGCATTTTTCATTTGTTTTTATAAGAAACGTCGACGAATTCTAAAAAGGAAACTTACACTATGACCAAAATACAAAACAATACCACTAAAAAGTGAAACACGTCATACACCCAACATAACCAGGCTGTATACAAGTCAACGATTTATTGATATACCTACCAACCCTTCCTAAAGATTAGCCAGCATTTGCCAAAGGCTCGTTCACCATAACAGTCGTTGATTTGTTTTAAAGCTGTTTTAGATAAATATACGATCATTTTTCTAAGCGATTATTATTTGGAAGATGAACCTTATTCATAGGAAACAAGGCCACAGGGGCCTCTGCCTTGAAATTCAAGCTTCCAACGAATGTGGCACTCATTGGAAAAGTAACAGAAGATAATGGGATGTACAGAAAGAATAAATCAGTTGTTGAAAAAGAAAAAAAAATAAGTTAGCAAATAAAGAAATAGATTATTGTGTAACAATGGTAATTACGTTTATATCTGCAATCACTTATCATTAGGCCTTTACTCACCACTGTTACTTTTATCAGTTTACAATTATTATTATTATTATTATTATTATTATTATTATTATTATTATTATTATTATTATTATTATTATTATTGTTTATCTATCTATTTTTTCTTTTTTTTGCTCTATCACAGTCCTCTAATTCGACTGGGTGGTATTTATAGTGTGGGGTTCCGGTTTGCATCCTACCTCCTTTTCTTACTATGTGCGCCGTTTCTAGGATCACACTCTTCTGCATGAGTCCTGGAGCTACTGAGCCTCTAGTTTTTCCAGATTCCTTTTCAGGGATCTTGGGATCGTGCCTAGTGTTCCTATGATTATGAGTACAATTTCCTCTGGCATATCCCATATCCTTCTTATTTCTATTTTCAGGTCTTGATACTTATCCATTTTTTCCCTCTCTTTCTCTTCAACTCTGGTGTCCCATGGTATTGCGACATCAATGAGTGATACTTTCTTCTTGATTTTGTCAATCAACGTCACGTCTGGTCTATTTGCACGTATCACCCTATCTGTTCTGATACCATAGTCCCACAGGATCTTTGCCTGATCGTTTTCTATCACTCCTCAGGGTTGGTGTTCGTACCACTTATTACTGCAAGGTAGCTGGTATTTCTTGCACAGGCTCCAGTGGAGGGCTTTTGCTACTGAATCATGCCTCTTTTTGTACTGGTTCTGTGCAAGTGCCGGACATTCGCTTGCTAGGTTGTTTATGGTTTCATTTTTCGTATTGCACTTCCTACAAATGTGAGATGTTATTTCCATCTATCGTTCTTTGAACATATATGGTTCTTAGGGTCTGCTCTT
This sequence comes from Macrobrachium nipponense, assembly GCF_015104395.2. Taxonomy (NCBI): domain Eukaryota; kingdom Metazoa; phylum Arthropoda; class Malacostraca; order Decapoda; family Palaemonidae; genus Macrobrachium; species Macrobrachium nipponense. The sequence goes on from NC_087206.1 coordinate 14,433,939, forward strand.
GTGCCGCTGTTATCATTCCTTCTTGAGCTCTCCCCTCAGTAGCCATTGCCACGTGTCATCGCTGGCTAGTTCTTTAGTCTTTCTCATGTATTGTCCGTGCATTGGTTTGTTATGCCAGTCCTCTGTTCTAGTTGTCTTTCTCCTGTCTCTGTATATTTCTGGGTCTTCGTCTACTTTTATCAGTCCTTCTTCCCATGCACTCTTGAGCCGCTCGTCTTCACTGGTCTTCATATATTGCCCCAGTGCTCTGTTCTCGATGTTGACACAGTCCTCTATGCTTAGTAGTCCCATCCCTCCTTCCTTTCGTGTTATGCATAGTCTGTCCGTATTTGCTCTTGGATGTAGTGCTTTCTGTATTGTCCTATGTTTCCTCGTTTTCTGGTCTATGCTGCGAAGTTCTGCCTTCGTCCATTCCACTATCCTGCGCTGCTGTATCTGATTACTGGCACTGCCCATGTGTTTATGGCTTTCATCATATTTCCGGCGTTGAGTTTTGACTTGAGTATCGCCTTGAGTCTCTGATTATTATTATTATTATTATTATTATTATTATTATTATTATTATTATTATTATTATTATTATTATTATTATTATTGTATGGTGGAAACAGACCTTCTCTCAAACATGTTTTATTGAATATAATGGCAGAATTTACGGAATTTTTTTATGAAGAATTCTCTCAATTCTTCTAATGACTAGTACAGTGCATAGAAATATCAGTCAGTAGAAGAATTGAGAGAATTCTGTATAAAATGAATTATGTAAATTCTGCAATTATATTCAATATATTATTATTATCATTATATTATTATTATTATTATTATTATTATTATTATTATTATTATTATTATTATTATTATTATTATTATTATTATTATTAGCCCTTAATATAAACGTTATGTGAATTTCATTCATTGTCCCTGAACACTATTTTATCCAACAGTGCCAACTTAAGCAAACTGATTAACATAATTCAGGGAAGTGGATATAAATTTGAGGATACGGTTTTCCCCATCACTAGTTAAGAAGGTGAATATTACTCAAGAACAGGGAATGCTACAAAATAGCGTTATCGTAGATTAACATTTAATATGAATGGAGAATGTTTAAAAGCATTGCTAAGAGGATTAATATCACAAATCAACAGGGAATGTTTTAATATGTATTATTGTATTATTGAGATACCTGATCTTTGCAAGTCCGTCTTCGTATAGATATGAAACTCTTTTTCATCTGTAAACTGTTGCAAGTTGAGGGTAAAGAAATTCCGGCTGTATTTATTTTAGTTTTTTTTCTTAATTTCCATTATCTTGGCATATAAAAATAACAGTTGTCGTTGTTTGTAAATAACGGTCATGTGACACGCATGCATATATACTATATATATATATATATATATATATATAGATATATATATATATATATATATATATATATAATATATATATGTATATACATATATATATATATATATATATATATATATATGCATATATGTATAGTATATACATAAGTATGTATGTACGCCACTGACGTCTTGATTTCGTCTCTGTCCACTGGACGGTGGTACAAACCCACGAGAGGACGAGACTGTTATCAACAAAAAAATTCCCTTTCGGTTTACCTTATATGAAAATATATGAAATCCGAGGTAGAGCGAATTAGATATTAAAGGACAAATTTTGTAGCTCGAATGAAGTATATATATATATATATATATATATATATATATATATATATATATATATATATGTGTGTGGGGTGTGTGTGTGTGTGTGTGTGTGTGTGCGTCCCTTTTTTTTTATCCCACCTTCCTTCCCATTACGCTTTTCTTTAACCATGTTTTCATCCCGGGTGTCCAAAATTTTTGGGAGTTTGTTAAACTCTGTGATTCAATTTAAAAAAGAAAAACGAAATTTTTGGCAGCTCATTTTTTTTCTCTCTTGGCATTTCCTTGTAACGAGTTTCTCTTTAATTTGATTCCAGACCTTTGCCATGACAAGGAAGGCTAACGAAGATTTTAGATGTTTCTGTGCAAAGTCTTTATTATTTCAGTTTTTCACGAAGCTGTTCACTTTTGGAATGTTTTCTTGAAATGGTGTGTTTACTGGTACTTATGTAAATCACTCTTGAATACAGAGCTTTGATACTTGATGATACGTACGAAAAATTACAAAAAAAAAGCTGAGTAAAAATGTCTTAATTAAAAAAAACTATATCTTTTAAATATGTTCTTATATTTTCTTGTACTCCAACCATGTTTTGAATTGTTCTATGCTCTGATTTTTTATTAGTAATGATTTTTCATATGAATTGCCATACGTTTAATGGATATCATTACATATAATTTTTCATGGTAACTGATCTTCATTTAATAGAGTTTTATAAACATAATTTTCATGCGAATTGCCCTCTATATTTAATGGATTTTTATAAACAAAAAATCTTTCATACGAATTGCCTTACATTTGATGTATTATTACTACGAACAACTGTTCATTCTACTTACCCTACTTTTAATGGATTATTATTGAAAATGTTTTTTCATACGAATTGCCCCATACATGTAATGGATTTATAAATGATTTTTAATGTAAGTAATACATCTTTAATCTAAGTAATTTTGCATACGAATTGCCCTACGTTTAATGGATTTTTAATGTAAGCAATTTTTATACGCATTGCTCTACAACTTAATGAATTTTTAATTTCAGTAATTTCTCATACGAATTGCCATGCATTTCATGGATATTCATTTTACAAATAATTGTTCATACGAACTGGACATCGAATTATAAATTCCTTTTGCACTGTACATGTTGCGCATAGATCTGATCGAAAAAACTTTCTCAAAATTTCCTACCTGCTTAGATTGGGAATCTACTCTCTCCTCCACAATTAAGCCGCGTTAACACCCACTAATTCACCTGTGCTGGTAATTAGTTGTACCATGTACATCATTTACTGTTTTCGTCGAGCTTTCGCACGCTACGTACCGTTCGTGAGCGTACCTTTATTTCCTCATGTGGGTTAAATGTTTAAATAAATAAATAAATATATCTATATATATATATATATATATATATATATATATATATATATATATATATATGTATTATATATATAATATATATATATATATATATATATATACTATATATATATATATATATATATATATATATATATATATATATATATAATATGTATATATATATATATATATATATATATATATACAACTGTGGATCATTTAACCTTAACTATAAAGCATGACTAAGTTTTCTGTTTGCGACAATATTATTTAAAAAGTACGTTACCCTATGAAACGAATATTCCTATTAGTTTTCATTCTCTAATGGTGACAGCAGATGCTCCTGAGTAGAGACGACTGGTTGAAATATTGTAACAACTACACAGGAAGGAAGGAAATACCCAATTTTGAAAATGAGTGGTACAAAAGATTGATAAATTAATGTTTTTTTTTTCATGAAACAAATGGACAAGAGCTTGGAGAGGTTATGCCTTCTGGGAATTCTTCATTAGGGATTCAATATTTTAGTAGAATCTCAAAATGTCTCTAATTACTCTTTGAATTTTTAAAGTGAGAATGTAAATATGTCTGTCCTATTTCGTTAAGAAACGGTTCATTTCGTAGCTGGAGGACGCGACACCAGAAAAAAAAAACTTCAAAGAAAATACTTTATAAAAAGATAAAAACCGTTCTCTTATTTCCAGCTAGTATACATTTCAACTGGTCATTGGATAGCCTTCCTCTGATGGTTTCACACCTATAACTCGAGGCACTAATTGCACTCACAGTAATTAGTGCCCAGAGCAATAATTGTGAAACCAGCACTGGAAAGCTATCCTATGATCAGTTGAAATGTATGCATGCTGGAAATGAGAGCACTTTCACTTATTGTTCAGTATCTACGTTAACGCTTGTTTAGATGATTGGTCTTTCAACTAAGAAATATATTTTTTATATATAACACGGATATTTATTCTCACTTTAGACTTTCAAAGCGTAATTTGGAGCATTGAACGTCATAATTATCATGTTTTGTTCCCCTGAGAGAATACATGTCACACTCATGTCATCCTTGCGTAGTTGTCTTCGACATGACAGAGCTCGAGACTTGAAGCTTCGTTAATATGCAAATGACAGTGCCAGCTTTCTTGAGAGTAGGGACGGTCCTTAAATTGCCATTCGTGTAAATTTGGTGGAGAATTTAATGGACGTCGATAATCGTTATATGAAAGTTTAAGGAATAAAAAATAATTAGCGCTCGCGTTCATTATTGAATCGAATATTTATGTATATATATATATATGTATATATATATATATATATATATATATATATATATATATATATATATACACACACACACAAACGCACACACAAGATATATATATATATAGTATATATATATATATATATATATATATATATATATATATATATATTATATATAGTTATTCAACTGAGAGGCGTTCATGCCTCACTGTGACCTGCTATAGTCCCGACCACCTTTCAATGACTACTTCCTTGAGTCTGGAACAAATAATATTGTGTAAGCTTCTGAGGCAAAGGTATAATTACACCAAACAGGATACGGAAAGGAATTCTGATGAAAAGGCAACGGTGCCTTCTGAAATTCCAGGAAAGTAATCACGGCGAGGTTTCAGAAGAGCTTGTATGTGATTAATAGTAATTACTGACAACCGATATTTTTTTCTTTTTGATTCCCACTTTGACTACGTGATTGTTCTCATTTTCTTTACCGCGGAGATTAGTTCACTAACACTGACCTTTTGATAAGGGAATATTCTGATGTGTAATGAAAGTCAGTATCACTTGGTTATCAAAGAGTCAGTTAGAAAAAAAAATGATGTTGCGCTTATTAAACCACATGTTGACTTTTTCTACATTTACTGTGCCGCTGGAAAAACTATAAAAATGTAAAACTATTATATTCCATGTCCATTTTGTTTATTGAATATGTCGAATTTTTTATTGTTGTTTCAGACTTAGGTAAAATTCCATATACTGACGTAAAATTCGACCAAAATCATGTCAAAAGAGGATTATTTCACATTTAATTATTTATTTCTTGTTGATTTTTGTTATCTTTATTTATTATTTAGCTCACTATGTTTGAATATGTTGGCGCTGAGGTTTTCTGATATTTCATAGGTAAGAGTGCATATAGAAATAGCGCTTTCTCTCTCTCTCTCTCTCTCTCTCTCTCTCTCTGCGCCAGCCAACTCTCATTTTATGAAAACATTATTTCGGCATTTATAGGCTTCAGGCTAATTTCCTTTCTCTTGCAAGCTCACGTAACACCCGCCAAGACGCCTCATCTCATATCCTTGTTCATTCCTTTACCGCACAGCTGCGGCATTCTCGAACAGTTTCCGTTTTCCCTTGTCTTCTGTAAAAAAAACTCTCGTAAGGGACTGGCCTAGACATCAGATACACGATTGATGAGAATCTATTATAGCTCCAACCCCTTTCATTCCTTTTACTGAACCTCCATTCATATTACCTTTCTTCATTCTGACTATCCACCCTCTCCTAACGATTATTTAGTAGCGCAACTGCGAGATTCACCTCCTGTTACACCTTTCAATTTCCTTTCACGCGCTGGATGACCTCAAAGGTCCCATTGCTAGGCCTTTGGCCTAAGCTCTGTGTTGCACCACCCTTTTGTTACATATCTACTGTTAGCACCTCTAGAACACAAGGTATTTAGAGAAAAGCACAGCGAGATTCACTCTCAGAGTCCACTGAACTCCTGGTGTTTGCTTATCATTAAACGTGAATAGGATTTTCCAAATATTGTCCTTCACAGGGATTATGACGACGCGCCAGATGGCATGCGTAGGATGCTTTGTGCAGCAGAATATTAAGAAATGTGTACATGTAAAAGCTCAAGGGGTTAATACTGGGTGGAAGTGGATTTTTTCTCCTTACTTGCCAAAGTAGGTGAAAGGTCAGCATGCTCCCCCAACCCGTCTCTCTCTCTCTCTCTCTCTCTCTCTCTCGTTTCATGCTACTACGTCTTTTTATTTTGAATATTTTTATGATCATGAATGTGTCCAGGGTTGTCTGAATGATAAAAATTATTGGTTTAGAACTTCACGAGACTCAAGTTCGTAATCATGCGCTTTTCAATGCGAAATGGATTGTGGAGCCCAAAAAACGTAATAATAATAATAATAATAATAATAATAATAATAATAATAATAATAATAATAATAATAATTATTATTATTATTATTATTATTATTATTATTATTATTATTATTATTATTATTATTATTATTATTCTGCATTGGGCTTACAAGGGAAATTCAGCCAGATTTCCTTTTTAGTTGCTAGTTTTAAGTGAAAATACTCCTTTATCGACACGACGTTGGAATATCATTATTATTATGATTATTAATTTTTTTTATCACAGTCCTCTAATTCGACTGGGTGGTATTATAGTGTGGGGTTCCAGGTTGCATCCTGCCTCCTTAGGAGTCCATCACTTTTCTTACTATGTGCGCCGTTTCTGGGATCACACTCTTCTGTATGAGTCCTGGAGCTACTTCAGCCTCTAGTTTTTCCAGATTCCTTTTCAGGGATCTTGGGGTCGTGCCTAGTGCTCCTATGATTATGGGTACAATTTTAACTGGCATATCCCATATCCTTCTTATTTCTATTTTCAGGTCTTCATACTTATCCATTTTTTCCCTTTCTTTCTCTTTATCTCTGGTGTCCCATGGTATTGCGACATCAATGAGTGATACTTTCTTCTTGATTTTGTCAATCAACGTCACGTCTGGTCTATTTGAACCTATCATCCTATCTGTTCTGATACCATAGTCCCAGTATACTCAGCTGTAAATGACTACCTATTCCTGATGGGGTAGGGTACAGCTATTGGTTAAACTCAGCAATGATGGAAAGAAATGAAAGATTAAACGACAACGACGTAAATGGAACCTCTGGCAACAGAGGAGCTTCGTCCGGCAGCCAGGTATTCAGCCCAATTGAAGGGGAAGACGGTCAGTAACGAACAACGAGATTATTATTATTATTACTTTTATCATTATTATTATTATTATTATTATTATTATTATTATTATTATTAATTATTATTACGTATTTTAACTCCAGAACCCATTTCGTGTTAAAAAACATTTGCTTATACACTTAGTCTATGAAGTTCTACCAAAAAATTATTATCATTATTATTATTATTATTATGTGCTCTATCACAGTCCTCCAATTCGACTGGGTGGTATTTATAGTGTGGGGTTCCGGGTTGCATCCTGCCTCCTTAGGAGTCCATCACTTTTCTTACTATGTGTGCCATTTCTAGGATCACACTCTTCTGCATGAGTCCTTGAGCTACTTCAGCCTCTAGTTTTTCTAGATTCCTTTTCAGGGATCTTGGGATTGTGCCTAGTGCTCCTATGATTATGGGTACAATTTCCACTGGCATATCCCATATCCTTCTTATTTCTATTTTCAGATCTTGATACTTATCCATTTTTTCCCTCTCTTTCTCTTCAACTCTGGTGTCCCATGGTATTGCGACATCAATGAGTGATACTTTCTTCTTGACTTTGTCAATCAACGTCACGTCTGGTCTGTTTGCACGCATCACCCTATCCGTTCTGATACCATAGTCCCAGAGGATCTTCATTATTATTATTATTATTATTATTATTATTATTATTATTATTATTATTGATTAATTAATTATTATAGGAAAGGGTGATATGTGCTCCCTGTTTTACGTTGACTATAAAAAAAACAATCAGGTCGTGATCCACTTGAATTGCAATATAACCTAAGATATGCAATAATTCCCTAGGGTAAGAAATCATTTATGTTTTACCTATAAAGACTGTATCTGCACATCTGTCTGTTTGTTAACACCCACCCCCAACCCCCTTGCGTTGCTCGAGAACCTAAAATTCATTTTTCGAACTCAGCCTACCTACCTTTAGAGGCGCCTCCTGACTTCATCTTTTAAAAGGTGGAGCAGAGCCGTTAACAAAAGCATGAATATACATGACGTTCTCTCTATCTTTTGTTCTTTCTCACTTTTTTTGCACGAGTTTTATTATTCGATAGAAAGCAATAAGTGGAAAGGAAGGGGAGGATAAATTAATTTTTTTTTTCAAATTGATTTTCTGTTCCGCGGCTTTGCTCACTTTTATTGATTTTTTCTGGAGAATAGCTTTCGTTTTCATTTATGTCGCTTTTTAAGTGGAGAGAGAGAGAGAGAGAGAGAGAGAGAGAGAGAGAGAGAGAGAGAGAAACATCCAAGCATTCGACCAAGCCCGGGCAAGTTAATGAATATGGTTATTTGTAGGAAGGAAAATAATAATAACAATAATAATAATAACAGACAAATGCGAGATGAAAATCCTTCATTGCAGTTGCACGAGTTTATGGTCCACTAGTAAAAAAGACAGACTGTTTTAGAAAGGATTTTTTACTTATCTTTTTTAGTTTCCAAACGTTTTGAGATTATTTATATAATTTTATATATATATTCAACATACTTTTTTGAACATTAAAACGATAAAAGAATTCTCAAAGTCTGTAATTTATTAACAGTTAGCTACGCGAATATTTCGGAAACGTAATTATTTTAAACTTATATTAAATGTGTTTTGATAATATTATTAATTTTCCTGTCAAAACCTCTTGAACTGAATTGAATATAGAATTCAGGCCAAAGGCCAAGCACTGGGACCTATGAGGCCATTCAACGTTGGAACGGAAATTGACATTGATAGGTTTGAAAGGTGTAACAGGAGGAAAATCTCGCAGTTTCACTATCAATCGATTGTTATGAGAGGGTGGAAAGTAAGTCGGAAGAAAGAGAATATGAAAGGATGTACAGTAAAAGGAACGAAAGAGAATGCAGCTAGGGGCCGAAGGCACGCTGCAAAGAACTTTTAGTAATGCCTACAGTGTACCGCATTAGTCAAAACCTCTTATATCTCAAATAGTTCATCATAGTAATTTTAACATTTTCTTCTCGTTCGCATTTAACATCGATGCTTCCCTACCAAAGCTGCGGCTGCACACAGCACTGACAAGAATGACTACCTAGATAAAAACATTTTATTTTCATTTCAACGGACTGCACGCTATACTTACCCTTATTGATAAAAACATTTTATTTTATTTCAACGGACTGCACGCTATACTTACCCTTATTGATAAATATTATCGCAACATATATAGGTTTGTTTGTTTGTATGGTGTTTTTACCTTGCACGGAATCAGTGGTTATTTGGCAACGGGAACGGCTTTACGTGACTTCCGAACCACGTCGAGAGTGAACTTCCATCAC
>NC_087206.1:14448313-14453313 GCF_015104395.2 Macrobrachium nipponense
CATTATTTTTGAATAATTATTTACTTTTGTTTTGAACACAAACAGCATTCAGTGAATTAGTCAGGATTTGACATTGCCATTAGTTCTTTTGATCTGTTAATGAATTAGGAAAATGCAATTTGATGCCATTGTCACTACTATTGTTACTTAGGAACCAGCAGCACTTTCATTTCTTTTTCTTATAAATTGTTCACTAGTTTTCAACATTTAATGTTGTTAATATTTCTCAGTTTTGGGATACTGTTAGGTAAAGTTTGTCCTTTGTTCTGCTCGTGTGTGGATGATTACTTACCATTTCAAACCTCTGTCTTTTAATCGTATTTGTGAATTACGTAGCTTCAGTTTTTCTTTTCATTCTTTATAATCACTTTTTCACTATATTTGTTCTCGTTTTTTCAATAAGGAGAATATTATTTGAAATGTATGAAGAACCGGCAAGATTTTTTTTCTTTTTTTTCGCTACATGTCTTATTTTTTTCATTCATTTTTTAAACAACAGCAACAAAAATCACTTCAACGTCATTTCATTTTTCCAGCAGTTCCTAAAACGTTCACGTAGACGGAAATCATAACAAAATAAACATTGCGACGATTCTGAAGAAGTGTATTATCATTCGGGTAACTACTCAAATGGACTATTTTTAAACTACATTTTTGTATGAGCGATTTTTCTTCATCACATAAACTTCACAACCTCTACGGCTCCATTCTCTATTAAGAAAATACTCAGGGCGAAGAAAATAAAAGGAATTGTTTGAAATACTTATTCAAATATAGACGTGGAACTGGAATTATGATATGGTGTCCATAGGCCTACTCAGGACTCGGGCCAGAATGCAGTTCATGTATTTCTGAGGGAAAAAACTTATTCGTATTATGAATATTTCTTATTTCTTTCACGAGCCAAGTGACTGGATCGCTTTCTAGCGTCTGATGCACTTCATATTGTTTTCAAAAATGCACTTTTTTGGGGCAAAGATTCCACTCACACTGGCAAGGAATATTTCCAATAATTACGAAGTATTTACTAAATTTTTTTTTGGGAGGGGGGGCGCCTCGTGTTCATCACAGTTAATAAAGACTAGCCCCGAACGAAACCTTTCTAAACTTTCTATAACAAAGAAAATGTTTCGGTTTGGCAACGAAAGTCACCAGCGCACGACGACGAAGTTTATAAAAATACACGAAACACAACGACTACATTGAATTAAGTTTCAACACTTGAAATATTGATTTTCTTACTTCTTATTTTTTTTCTCCCTTCACTCTAGTGTCATATCACTCGGGTCAAAATTTTCGAGGCCAAGAGAACCGCTAGATGACCTTTGAATGATGGGAAGCCTGAAAACAGAGAAGCATTGATCAGTCATTATAATCGTTGGACGCTTTCATTTTCAATGTTCATATCTACACACAATCTATAGTGGATTCACATCAAGTGGAATCGAAGCCATCTCGTTATATTGAAGCTTAACACGAGTCATATTAATATAGTTGCACAGTGTGTGGCTATAGTAGACTTACATCAGCCGCGCATTTGATGTCTAGGCCAGTCCCTTACGACGCTCCTGATTGGCTGTTGATAAGTCAATCACAGGGCTGGGTAGGATCTATGTTCCACCTCTCCTGAGGGATACGACTTTCAAATGTATCCCTCAGGAGAGGTGGAACATACATCCTGCCTATCTGAACTCTCGTGAGAGACTGAGTTTCCAGCCCTATGAATGGCTTATCAACAGGCAATCAGGAGCGTCGTAAGGGACTGGTCTAAACATCAAATGCACGGCTGATGTGAATCTACTATAGCCACACAACTTCACTGTGCAACTATATTGATATGACTCGTGTTAAGCTTCAATGTGACGAGATGGCTTCGATTCCAGATTCGTTAATTTACACAGTACAAGCTTTCGGAGACATGCAGGCTTCATTTTCAGTAACCGATACCCGTAGTGCGGTGCCTCGGTACCTGGAGAAAAAGGTGGCATGTCTCCACAAGGACGTTCTTTGTAAATTCAAGAATCTGGAATCTAGATCATTCCGTGATATTGAAAACTAACACTAGTAACAAACAATCAAAAGATATATATATATATATATATATATATAATATATATATATATATATATATATATATATATATATATATACATATATCGAGCTACAAATGTCCTTTAATATCTAATTCACTCTACCTCGGAATTAAAATATTTTCATATATGTTTAACTGAAAGGGTATTTTCTAGGCGATAATAGATGTGCCGGCTGACGGGCACGAACCATCGCCACCTTCAAATCCAGGGTGACAGTGAAGCCTAAACCCACCCCGCCACCGCAAGAGGATATAAGTTTATGCCTACAACACTACCGAGGACGAGGGGGATTGATGCAGTCTCCAAAACTATGAATACCCGAGTGCGACCGGTATTTGAGGTGGGAGGCGGCATAAACTTATATCCTCTTGCTGTGGTGGGGTGGGTTTAGGCTTCACTGTTGTCCTGGATTTGAAGGTGGCGATGGTTTGTGCCCGTCAGCCGGCAAATCTATTATCGCCAAGGAAATTCCCTTATGGTTGAACATATATGAAAATATATTAATTCCAAGGTAGAGCGGATTAGATATTAAAGGACATTTGTAGCTCGATATATGTATATGAATCACGGTAATGTGATATGACTTATGTATATATATATATATATATATATATATATATATGTATATATATATATATATGTATATATATATATATATATATCTATATATATATGACTGGTAAAAACGTTCTGTTACAACAGAATTACATCTAATAAAAGGAGCCCATAAAAACACCAGAATATAGCCAGAATAGTAATATATTTCAGAGACTGCTGTCTCCCTCTTCAGGTAGATGAATGAGAAAAGTTTACAGAAAAGGTGGTATTTATACCAAGAGCTCCATCCACAGGCAAGCCAATTTAGGTCACCCCCGCTGATAGTCTTCCTTTAATCTTCTTAATCGTTGGTTCAATGAAAACATTGTTGATCGTATCTGAAATCCATGCTCCTTTTGAGATGTTCATTACCTGCCTCTCTCTTATCAAGGCCGATTCCATCATTTGACTCTTGTACCGGCAGTTGCTGCTATAAATTTCACATGACAAATTCCAGTTTATTCTATGGTTATGTTCATTTATATGGTTGAAAATAGCTGAGTTCTGTTGTCCATACCTAACTGACCGTTTTGTTTCCCAGATTTCCTGGAAAAAGAATTTGAACTAATTCGCAAGCAACTTTTGTCTTTAAAGTATCCTAACCATATAATTGAGAAAGCAATTCACAAAGCAAACGTAATTTTCTACCGACCACCTAAAGACAAGACCAGAGATACACCCAACAATAAAATAAAAATTCCACACCTGGACACGATTAAGAAGGTGACTCAGACTCTCGGAAAATCTAACCCTTTTGCATTTACTTACCCAAACACCTTAGCCAAATCCCTGATTAATGTCCAACAAAAGACATTTCCCAAGGACACTGGGGTCTATCAAATCCCATGCCAGGACTGTGACCAATCTTACATCAGATTTACAGATAAACCACTTCCCCAGAGATTAATACAACACAAACGGTCAGTTAGGTATGGACAACAGATCTCAGCTATTTTCAACCATATAAATGAACATAACCATAGAATAAACTGGAATTTGTCACGTGTAATTTATAGCAGCAACTGCCGCTACAAGAGTCAAATGATGGAATCGGCCTTGATAAGAGAGAGGCAGGTAATGAACATCTCAAAAGGAGCATGGATTTCAGATACGATCAACAATGTTTTCATTGAACCAACGATTAAGAAGATTAAAGGAAGACTATCAGCGGGGGTGACCTAAATTGGCTTGCCTGTGGATGGAGCTCTTGGTATAAATACCACCTTTTCTGTAAACTTTTCTCATTCATCTACCTGAAGAGGGAGACAGCAGTCTCTGAAATATAGCACTATTCTGTCTATATTTTGGTGTTCTTATGGGCTCCTTTTATTAGATATATATATACATACAGATATATATATATATAATATATATATATATATATATATATATATATATATATATATATATATATAAAAGAAATTGAAGTGAAACAAAATAGAGATTTTGTGATCACAAATTCTCAGGGAAGAAAGAAAATGAAATTTTAAAAAATTCCGTAATAGAATGAAAGGGTACTTCCGTAAGAAATTAGCCAAGTTTGTATAATGGAACAGAAAATAAATAAATATATAATGGGCTGTCGACTCCAAGGGGAAGTAACTTACGTAATAACACACACACACACACTCACAGAACACACACACACACATACACACACACACAAAAGAGAAATGAAAAGGTACCCGAAAATGAGTCTTTCTAATTTCAGAGATTTATTTTTATATTTTGTATTTTTGCTCACGTAAGCGTGGTTAATCTAAACATTGAATTAAAAGTGGCAATCAGGAAAGTTTCCTTTAAAAGAGACAAGTGAAGTAGTTAGTCATACACTGATTTAAAAACTAATGTGAAAGTTAACTGGAAAATGAATTAATAAGGAAATGAATAACACGGATCTGGGTCGGAATTTACTATGCAAATAAATAAATAGTGAAAAGATACAAAATATCCTGGATCAGGATCAACATCGGGTTCTTATAAAAATTCAATCAACTCATCCGTGACGCTTTGAATCCGAAAAAGGTTGAAATTACAATAATTTGTAAATTTTATATATATAATATATATATAAATATATATATATATATATATATATATATATATATATATATATATATATGTGTGTGTGTATATATATAGATATATTTATATATATATATATATATATATATATATATATATATATATATATATATATATATACATACATATATTATATACTATATATATATATATATATACATATATATATTATAATATATATATATATATATATATACAAACATACATACATACAGACACACACAC
>NC_087206.1:14455813-14460813 GCF_015104395.2 Macrobrachium nipponense
TTTTATATATCATATATGTTTTATATATGTATATAATATATATTATAATATATATATATATACATATATATATATATATATATATATATATATATATATATATATATATATATATATATATATATATATATAATTTTGAAGGACAAACCGTAAATGAATTTAGGCATTATGACAGAAGACCAGAATGATCTCTTTACAAAAGTTCAGCGGACTGGGTACCTTGTAAGTTTATGAAGATAATTGTAAAATAAGTTATACACTCAGCAAACTCGTAACCAGCTGGTTACTGTGGCGCGTTTTCATTATAATTTTATTCCACAATGTAAGCAATTGATTTCTGGACGGATGTCAAAAACGATTTGAGAATAAAGTTTTAATAAGGTTATTAGAAGGCAGGTAGTGGGATCGATTTTGGAATAATAACACATGTGAAGTTACGGAAGTTCAGGCAGTAGCTGAAATAATAATGAAATGTAGTTGGAGATGGTTTGACAGATCCTTCGCTCAGCCTTAGAGAGAATCTTACATTGCATTATATCAGCTGGGCTCCTGTGGGCACCAGAAGAGTTGGAAGGCCAAGTCCAACTTGGATAAGACCCTTGAGAATAGAGGCAGTAGATAAAGGACGATTTATGTCAATTGAAGCAAAAGATAGAAATAAATAGTCGAATTTTACATGGGCCATTTGCTCGCCACTTCGTTGGATGAGCTAATGAGGATCAGGACGGTATTTTATTTTGAAATAAATAACTAAAGAGAAATAAATAAATCAATCAAATAATAATTAACTGAATTACTACATAAATAAATACATAAATGTTAACATAAACGAATATAAATGAAATAATAAATGTTATCATAAATGAATACATAAAATAATAAATGTATTCAAAAAGTAATGAATATAATCAAAGATAAATAAATTAGTAAATATCATTGTATACGAATGAAAACAAATATTTCAATACTACTATAAATAAATGAACACATAATTAAAGTAATAAATGAATAAGCAAATAAATAAATAAATGAGTAAATATAATTTTAAACAAAAGAAAACTATTTCAATACAATTAAAAATAAATAAACATATAATTAAAGTAATAAATGAATAAGCAAACAGATAAATAACTAAATCTAAAGAAGGTTCCCCTATCTTGACATTCTTTCATGCCATAGTAGATGCACATCAACCGTGCAGCTGATGTCTAGGCCAGTCCCTTGCGACGTTCCTGATTGGCTGTTGATAAGCCAATCACAGGGCTGAAAACTCAGTCTCTCGAGAGAGTTCACACAGGCAGGATGTATGTTCCACCTCTCCTGAGGGATACATCTTTCAAAAGTATCCCTCAGGACAGGTGGAACATACATCCTGTCTGTGTGAACTCTCTCGAGAGACTGAGAGTTTCCAGCCCTGTGACTGGCTGATCAATAGCCAATTAGGAGTGTCGTAAGGGACTGGCCTGCCCTGTGACTGGCTGATCAATAGCCAATTAGGAGTGTCGTAAGGGACTGGCCAGCCCTGTGACCTGGCTGATCAATAGCCAATTAGGAGTGTCGTAAGGGACTGGCCAGCCCTGTGACTGGCTGATCAATAGCCAATCAGGAGTGTCGTAAGGGACTGGCCTAGAGATCAGATGCACCGTTGATGTGAATCTGCTATAGTCAGAATTGAATCGACTTCCTTACCACACAAACATCGTCCTCGAAAGCAACTAACCTGTTCATCGTTGACGTAGAAGGTGAGAGTGGCTGGCGGCTGGGATCTCGGCGAAGTGCAGTTCAGACTGACTTCGTCGTGAAGCTGATAGTTCCTGTCTGCTCCTCTGATCTGTGGCTTAGTGTCTGGTAGGTCTGTAAGAAGAGAGAGAGAGAAAAAAGGGAATGCATAAGGAAGGGTAGATCGATCCGTGGTCACCACTATAGCCACCAAAGTACAAAATTACTTTGAGAAGAAAATTTTAGAATTTCTTGGTTATGCTCTCTCTCTCTCTCTCTCTCTCTCTCTCTCTCTCTCTCTCTCTCATATGTGGTGCGAATGGCAGAAAACTAATTTTTCAAAATGGAAAAATAAGTTGTAAAAAATATCAGATAAAGGTGAATACAAGGGACATCCACTCAGTAATACACACACACACACACACACACACACACACACACACACACACACACACACATATATATATATATATATATATATATATATATATATATATATATATATATATATATATACATGTACTACCCATACTCGCACGCACACATGTTTATATATTATATATATATATATATATATATATATATATATATATATATATAATATATATATATAAATAAAGGTTTTTTTGCCACGAAGGAAAAAAATGAAAAAAATGAAAAAACGAGTTGGCAAAAAAAACCTTTATTTATACATAGCATCACGTTTTATATACTTCGTGATCAAGTTATTCATATATACATATGATTTTTATTATACTAATAATAGATATATATATATAGTATATTATATATTATATATATAGATATATATATATCATATATTCAAGCACCTCCCTTACCAACAATATTCATAGAAGCCACAGCCGACTCTGTGTGGAAGGAAGGCGCTTCGGCGGACACTTCGCAGCGATACACCCCTGTGGCGTCGAGGGTCACCTGGTAGATCTTGACCCTTCCCCTGCTGGAGGCCTTCTCGTCCACCTTCAGAGGATTGTCCTTCACCGGGAAGATCTTGATGGGCGGATTCTCCGCGGGCGTCCACCGGTAGAATTCGTCGAGGCCCAGGTACCACTTGAGGGCGTAGATGGAATCCCCTTCGTCTATCCACTCGCACTCGAGCCAGGCTACTTCTCCGGCTATCACGACGTCTGGGACGTTCACCGACCTGATGTGGAGACCTTGAACGCCGCCGCCTTATGGGAAAAATAGGATGGTAAATAATTAGTACGAATAATCTGCAAACATTTATATAACTAAGTCAAGTACAGTGACACCACCGACTTTTGGGAGGAATTAGATGATTTATAATCATTACAAATAATTTGTAAACATTTATATGCCACCACCCTATGGAAGAAATAGGGCGACAGATAATTACTACAGTTAATCAGGACAAAGTTATTTAACTACGCCAAATAGTGGAAAAATGATCAGATCATCTAGTGTATCGTGAGATGAATAAATGGAATGAGTTTGATGTCGAAAAGGGAATTGGTAAAAAATACTTAATGAAATGTAGGGTTGTCAGAAGGATGAACAGTATTGTTATCACTACTCTACTACTACTACCTGTACCTGAAGAAACGAGTGATAAGATTACCAGTAGTTCCAAATGCAGCGACGTAAATGTTCTTTGTATGTACGTCCGCCCTCAGACATTAAAAACGACTGAGGCTAGAGAGCTGCAAATTGGTATGTTGATCATCCACCCTCCAATCATCAAACTTACTAAATTTCAACCCTCTGGCCTCAGTAGTTTTTATTTTATTCAATGATAAACTTAGCCATGATCGTACGTCTGGCAGGGTGCCAAAAACACAGGCCACCATCAGGCCGTGGCTGAAAGTTTCATGAACCGTGGCTCATACAACATTATACCGAGACCACAGAAAGATAGATCGATTTTCGGCGGTCTTGATTATACGCTGTACAAAAAACTCGATTGGGCCGAAGAAACTTCTGCGCATTATTTACCTGCTTCTTTCTTGGTGTTAGTTCCAGTGACATTTTGTTGTGAATCAGGCCGATATTGATCCTTTTACTCATCACTTCTTTTCATCAGTGACGGAAATCCCTAATGAGCGCAATCTTATAAAATATTTACTCATATCCTAGACCTCGTATTCCAATGATAGCTGGATTAAAATAATATCACTGGTTTGCATTCCTTGATTTTAGACTATTTTTTTTTTATTATTTTACTTTAGTTTTCTCCTGACTTCATGACAACACGGACTGTAAAAGGGATATTAGGAAGGTGTACCCCTTCGAAGAATGATTCATTTCGGTCCATTTTAACCTTCCAAGAAATTATATATATAAAAAACGGTTCTAGGACAGATACCAGACATTTTGTTACCGGACATTTTGTGACTAGGCTTTTTCACTACCGGACATTTCGATACCATTATATAAAATATAAATCCAAATTATGTATCAAAAGTAAGGAGTTAAAAGTACAAATAAAAAAAAATATATGGAAAAAAATGTATTAATTTGTAAAACACAGTACAAGTATGATTAAAGAAAAAGCAACAATATTATCTAGTTAAAAATGTTTAATGTTATGAGCAATGCCACGAAGATATTGTATTTTATTTGAGGGGTCATACCGTTCCAGCAATTTTCTTATACGCTGATCGGCGTCTCTGTATTTTTTCTTTGAGGTTGCGCTGTCTCCACGATTGAGATGGGCAATTCTTGTTGCACTGAGAGCCTCTTCATGTTTTAAAGCAGTTATAAGGGACCAAATGTTAGGATGCACATTTGTCACTGATGTTCTTAGAGCATTATGAAATCCTTCAACATAGTTATTGGTGCGTGGCATACCATTTTCAATGCGTTCATGAACATTCCATAAATGAATAGGGAAGGCTGGCTCGACTCTTCGCCTTCGTTGGCCACGACCCCTCACTCCTCCAATATAATTTGTTTCGAAATATGCAACAAGCTCTTGCGGAAAATCGTCGTCATCAGTTAATTCTTCGAAGCCGTCAATAACATTGTCAATGGGAAGGAAAGCAAGCGCGGGTAAACATCTCACTTTTAAACTAAAATTATTATTTTGGTGATATTGATGTTTGAAACCTAATGTTGCAACTTGTTTGTAAACATTTTGTGACAGGTGAAATAGGCAACAAGAAACATCTGAATTAGGGAAAATATCTAATAAACTATTGATGGCTGCTTTTTTCAAAATCCATCATCACAGTGGCTGGTTCGACATTATGCAAGAGTTCTTTTATAGTAGTAAATAGTCTAGCATAAGTATCTTGTATCTT
>NC_087206.1:14465813-14483313 GCF_015104395.2 Macrobrachium nipponense
TGATGGATCTACAGGTACATTTGTCACGTGGACCTGCGCTCAGCATTCCAGAGTCCAGGTTTGCCACGGTTTCAATTGCCGGAGAGATTAGAACCGTTAGTTTAAAGTTTCTCTCTCTCTCTCTCTCTCTCTCTCTCTCTCTCTCTCTCTCTCTCTCTCTCTCTCTCTCACATAAACACAATACACACACGTAGATTTACGTATGTAAATGCGACGCGAAATTATTTTATTATTATCGATGCATATCAGTGATGTTTTTTATATGTTGATATAGATTTTCAGTCTATCAATAAAAAGAATGTCTTAAACTTTTCATACAAACTAATATAGCTTTGTGAAATCAAATGAAAAAAAATGCAAAGCGGTTTGGGGAAAAAAATACGATGAAAGTAAGCAATAAAAATTGCATAAAATTTGCGCAAATATATAGAGACTACGGACTAAATGAGAAAGCAGTCACCTCACTGACTTGCAACTCTGTTAGAATATTATAAGTAACTTTATGCAATACATAGAGTTGAGAGGTGAAATATATAATACTTGCTTCCGATATAACTCTTTAGAAAAGAGTTTCATTACACAGGATTAATATTGTTGTATGTCTTACATATCTTTAATCAACAAGAATGAAATGAATTGAAGGCCTGTAAGAGTTGTGCCTTCCATTTGAGTTCTGCTTGCAATCCCCATGTGAATAGAAACTTGTCATTATAACCAGTAATTATTAAAAGTAAGGCGAGGAAAACTTTTTGCGCGAGTAGTTTGGAAATGGGAATGGAATATAAAATTTAAGCATACTGCCAAGCGATGGGACCAATGGGGTCATTCAACACTGGAAGGGAAATTTAGAGTAAATAGGTTTGAAAGGCGTAAAAGACGGAAAACCTTGTAGTTCCGTTACGAAATAATTATAAGGAAAGCGAGGAAAATAAGATAGAAGAAAGAGAATGTGAAATGTGGGACAGTCAAGGGATTGGAAGGAGTTGCAGCTATGGGTTGAAACGAACTTAAGTATGTTTCCCATTCAACTATAAATTTGATGCTGGGCACTAATGCGTTTAATTTTGAAAGGAATTCATTAAAATTGCCCCACCTATTACCCCAAAATGTTACAATATCATCTACACAGCATGTTTTTGGGTTTTATTGCATTTATTACTGTAGTTTCAAAGTATTCCATGTACAGATTGGCTAAAACAGGACTTAAAGGACTACCCATACTACACCCGAATTTTTGCTTATAGAATGATTCCCCAATTGAAAATACGTTATTAGATGCACATAATTCAAATAACTTTATTATTTTGTCAAGCGCCAATGGGAAATGATCTGAATATGGGGATCATTTTTTTCTCAAAATCTGAAGAACATCCTGTACTGGTACTTTTGTAATTAGGGAATCTACGTCAAGGTTTAAAAGTTTTATGTTGCGAAGTTGTATATGTGCTTCTCAGTCTAATCTTCGTCTCCTCACCACGGACCACATATACAGGTATCTGATTTCATTCTGTTCCGACATTGCTGCCTATAATAGCGTGACTCATTCCAACAGACTTTTACGCAAGTTAAATAACTCAACAACTTAATAAACAATAGCACATGGAATAATCTTGAGCAACAAGACAAAGTTTTAAATTTATCCAACACCCCCCTTACTGTAAATCAACATTTAGTCTTAAATCTAGGCTTATCCTTTGCCAGACCGCAAAAACAACCTAGACTTCATAGTGACTTTTGATAAATTCATATCTGACAGAAATTACAGCCGTGAAGAGATATGTTTAAAAGGAGTGGTACTAAATGCTTTAACTGACCTAAATAAGAAATATCCTGTTTGCCGTAGATTTATGATAGCCATCCACTCGCTAAAAAAGTTAGATGTTATGATAAGTAGATCAGAAAAAGACGGCAAAATCGTAATAATGAACGAAGACTTCTACCTCGACAAAATCAACCAACTCCTTAGCGACACAAACACTTACGACAAACTAACGAAAAATCCCCTCCAAAACGTCCCCACAGAATTTTTTCGGAAAGATTAATTGGCCAAGACAAAAAGAGTATTGAACTATAAGAGAAATTTAAAGTAATTAATCCTACACTCTTCCATTCAAATCCATCGTTTCATGTACCGGAGCTTTCAATTACAAAATTTCTAAATGTTAGCTGGCCTCCTTTCCCCTTTTTTAGGCATTTTCTCTCAGTCACATTAAACAGAGAGGCACATATACCACTTCACAACATAAAACTTTTAAGCCTTGACGTAGCTTGACAAAATAATAAAGTTAGTGGAATTATGTGCATCTAATAACGTATTTTCATTCGGGGAATCATTCTATAAGCAAAAATTCGGGTGTAGTATGGGTAGTCCTTTAAGTCCTGTTTTAGCCAATCTGTACATGGAATACTTTGAAACTACTGTATTAAATGCAATAAAACCCCAAAACATGCTCTGTAGATGATATTCTAACATTTTGGGATAATAGGTGGGGCAATCTTAATGAATTCCTCTCAAAATTAAAAGCATTAGTGCCCAGCATCAAATTTAAAGTTGAATGGGAAACAAATAACAAAATTCCTTTTCTTGATGTTTTAATAATCAGAGACAGACACGACAGAATACAAATTTACCATATACAGAAACCAACGTTCTCACTTTCATACATTCACTACTTTAGCTATCACGACATTGCTATCAAGATAGGTGTAGCCAGCAACCTATTCTTAAGAGCCTTACAAATTTGTCCCCCAGATTTCCTGGAAAAAGAATTTGAACCAATTCATAAGCAACTTTCGTCTTTAAAGTATCCTGACCATATAATTGAGAAAGCAATCCACAAAGCTAACGTAATTTTCTACCGACCTCCTCAAGACAAGACCAGAGAGACACCCAACAATAAAATAAAAATTCCTCACATGGACAGGATTAAGACAGTGACTAAGACCCTCAGAAAATCTAACCCTTTTGGATTTACTTACCCAAACACCTGATTAACGTCCAACAAAAGACATCCCCCAAGGACACTGGGGTTTACGAAATCCTATGCCAGGACTGTGACCAATCTTACATCGGATTTACGGGAAAATCACTTCTCCAGAGATTAATACAACACAAACGGTCAGTTAGGTATGGACAACAGAACTCAGCTATTTTCAACCATATAAATGAACATAACCATAGAATAAACTGGAATTTGTCACGTATAATTTTATAGCAGCAACTGCTGGTACAAGAGTCAAATGATGGAATCGGCCTTAATAAAAGAGAGGCAGGTAATGAACATCTCAAAAGGAGCATGGGATTTAGATGTGATCAACAAGATTTTCATTTAACCAACGCTTAAGAAGATTAAAGGAAGATTATCAGCGGAGGTGACCTAAATTGGCTTACCTGTGGATGGATCTCTTGGTATAAATACCACCTATTCTGTAAACTTTTCTAATTCATATACCTGAAGAGGGAGACAGCAGTCTCTGAAATATAGTACTTTTCTCTCTATATTTTGTTGTTTTTTATGTGCTCCTTTCATTAGATATATATATATATAGCTATATATATATATATATATATATATATATATATATATATATATATATATATATATATATGTAATATATATACATATATATATATACATATATATATATATATATATATATACATATAAATGTGTATGTGCGTGTATGTGTGTGGGTGCGTATGTGTGCGTGTGTGCATGTATACACTTGCGGTCGTATGTATTTGTATATATATGCATATACATAGAAACACAGAAACAGACGAAAACTACGGGAGCGCCCTACTTCGACGCCCCCTCCTCAAAATCCTTAACCTCTCCTTTACATATAAGACATAACCTCTCCATTACTTATAAGAGAGACTTTAATCCTATTAATGTTCCCCACTAATCAATTTCTCCGCAGCTACGAGAAATTCATTCTTTAATCCTTTTTTTCTTTCTTTTGAGGAACTAATTCAGCAGCATTAATTCAGGCGAAGGAATTAAGAAAGAAAGACATTCCGCCTGTGACGGGAGAGGCAGCGGCATTAAAACGCCGACTTTGATCCCGAGATCTTTGGAGGCTCGTTTTCTGAGGGCTTCAAAAGGTTCGCTCATTTCACGAATCCCGGTAACAACTGTTTTCAACGTATCGAAGAAATGCTATTTTCTGAAACGGGTTCTTTCAAGGACTTATTTTTTTTTTTGGTGAGATTTTTGTGATTTTTTTTTCAATCTTCCTTTGATTTCCGCGAGGAACTTTTTTTTTTTTTTTTTTTTTTTTTTTGCTTTCTCTGGAAATTCTCGGCTCATATTTTCCAAAGGAATTCTCCCAGGGGACAAGGAATGCACAGCGTTAGAAGGTGTGCAGGAAATCAGGTTTAATACAGAGATAGATACTGAATTACCTGTATATCAAAATATGAGCTGAGCAATAATCTATGGAACTAAATTTTTCAATAAAACCCTTTCTTTTCATGGAGTAATTTGTGCTCATCTTAACTAGAGTTATGACCGTACACTGCAAAATAAATATTAAAAACAAGAATTAATATAAAGGTAGTCATTGAGACATATTTTATGTTTCTTGAATACGACTATTAAGTTTTTTTATTTTAATTATTATGGCTCGAATGTTTACTGAAACCTTTAATTTACAACTACAAATCGATAATTATATATGTGAAACACTATACACTATATCTACTATATATATATATATATATATATATTATATATATATATATATATATATATATATATTGTCTGTGTGTGCATACCAACATTAAACTTTTCTCCCTGACAAGAAGAGGCGCACCTCCATGTTCATACACTAACTGCGGAGCCATAGATGAGCCCCTTGTGCAGAAAATTTCCACAATCTAAGTAGCTTTATGCACCTACAGAAGGGATTATCAGCATTACCGCTGAGCCCCCTATATGTGCACTGCATCATTCTCACTTCCTGGAGGAGTGTGTGTGTGTGTATGCATGTTTTATAGAGTTATAAGCTTTGATGATAGGTAGATAGTAAATGTCAAGAGATTTAGCAAAAAAAAAAAAAAAACCCAAAAGGTATTTTCGGATGAGTACTCATAATGGTTTACTACCAGATTGATTATCTGGTGCCACAACAATGGTCATCGCCAAATAAAAAGATGTTATAAAATATATGTTATGATGAAAACTATGAAATGGTAACAGATATAATATAATAGGTGGAAGAGAATAAAAAAATATGTTATTAATATATATATATATATATACATATATATATGTATATATATATATATACATATATATATGTATATATAATATACATATATATATATATATATATATATATATATATACTTCTTGAATAAAAACTATAAATTAGCAACGAAAATAAAATAACAGTTAGCAGAGGATAAAGAATATGTTAGTAATAAATATACTTCATGAATAAAACTATAAATTGGTAACGAATATAAAATATCAGCTAGAATAGACTTAAAAACATGTAATAAGAAAATAAAAACTATGAAGTGTTAACGGATATAAAATATCAGCAGGAAGCTAAAAAATATATCAGCAGTATCCTTTTTGAACGAAAACTACAAAAACGATTCCAAATCTAAAATATCAGCTAACAGAGGTTCCAGATAACTACTGTTGCCCAAAAAAGGCTAAGACGAAAAAGAAAACAAAAAAAGTCGACAATCTTTTACCCAACCTTTTAGAATTCAGTTCATCTAGTCTGCCATTGACAGCAAAGCAACAATACGTTTTGTTTTCGGGAATTCCTCTCCCAACGCCGTTCTAGGGCCGGGGCTAACAATATCTCCTTCTATTAACAAGTGATATTGAGTATGTAGATTTATTCATTGCTTACGGATCTCCACCAACTGCTTCTTTATTCTTCAAACTACGGAAAATTGAGTTCCATTTTTTTTTTCACCTCGCCCTGGAAGAGCAAAGAGGGCACAGGTACCCTTCACCTTTTCGTTTTTTTTTTTTTAACCTCTGAAAGCCATATATGTCTCTATTTCTCTTTCTTTCAGGGAACCAAGGGTTCCTGAAGAGGAGAGATTTGATTCGGAATATAGGATGTGAAACGGAGTTAAATGTTTCATACCAGAATTTAAGAATCTTCAATTTAAATACAACAACAACAACAACAACAACAACAACAACAATAATAATACAATAATAATAATAATAATAATAATAATAATAATAGATTAGAAAGAAAGAAACCATGGGAAAGTATCAAGAACTGAAAATAGAAATAAGAAGGATATGGGATCTGCCAGTGGAAATTGCATCCATAATCATAGGAACACTAGGCACGATTCCAAGATCCCTGAAGAGGAATCTGGAAAAGCTCAATGCCGAAGTAGCCCCAGGACTCGTGCAGAAGAGTGTGCTACTAGAGACAGCTCACGTGGCAAGAAAAGTGATGGACTTGTCATAAGGAGGCAGGATGCAACCGGAACCCCACACTATAAAAACCACCCTGTCAATAAGATGATTGCGATACACAAAATATATATATATATAATATATATATATATATATATATATATATATATATATATATATATATATATATGATTAATATTATTATTATTCAGAAGATGAACCCTATTACATGAAACAAGACCACAGGGGCCACTGACTTGAAATACAAGCTCCCAAAGAATATGGTGTTGATTACAAAGAAGTAACCGACGGCAATCCGAAATACAGTAAGAACTGATCTCTTATCGAAATCGGGGAAAGTAATTTAACGAATTCATAAAGAGAAAACGTGTAAATTAATTATTGAAATAGGAGGAGAATTATATTAGGTTAGTGATGCATTGCATCTTCGCTTGAACTTCTGAAGTAGTTCCAATTGCAAGACATCCTCAGGGAAGCTGGAAGTTCCACAGTCCAACGGTGTGAGGAATAAAGGACCTCTGGAACTGAGAAGTTCGACAGGGAGGCTCATTGATTGTGTATTTGGTGCTGCCGTTCAGCGATTCTGGTTGCTCTCGGCAGGAGATTGGGATCAGGGATCAATTGTGAGTGTCAAAAACCACTACTAAATACTTTAAGCACTGTGTTACAAACGCCGTTCATCCGCTGATGGAAGTCACAAGTGAAAGACGTTTGTGAAAGTAATCGGATAAAGAATTATCATTTTATTTTTAGTTTGGGGTAACATCACGTCACGTCCTTTTCCACTTCACGAGGGAAATAGGTTCCCTAAGGATCTTTAGCTTCCGTTTTTGTGATAAGGCATCAACCCTGGTTTCCATCAGCAACTGACACTCTGTTGCAAGCCACTCCATTGCTTAGTTTATGCAGATACTCTATAGTCTATATATATATGTGTGTGTGTGTGTGTGTGGTGTGTTTGTATGTATGTATGTATATATTTTATTTCCAGCATTGTTAGGTGTAATTCCGCACGTTTATAGTCAAGCACAGACAGAAACTCCATCACACGAAAATGTCTGTCTGTCTGTCTGTCTGCCTGTCTCTCTCTCTCTCTCTCTCTCTCTCTCTCTCTCTCTCTCTATATATATATATATATATATATATATATATATATATATATATATATATATATGTGTGTGTAAGGCCTAGGGGTTTTGATTAATAATATATTGTTCGTGTGTTCTCTGTGACCTATGGAATGTGGAGAACAGTGTAGAGGTAACGACCTGAGAGTAGCTGATGAATGAGTTTCTGGGGGTGGCGTGAGATAAAAGTGCTTAGTTCAACGAGTCAATGCACGACAGTTTATGAACTCTTCTCAAAGTGCCTTTGTGAAACTGGATGCAGCTAGAACCGTGAGGTGCTAGCAAACTGTGTGTTCGTATGTGCGTGTGTGCCTCTTCCCTTTAATAGGTTCATACCCAAGCCTATGGGAGGGATTTTGATAGAGGGCTTCAAGTCACAGGCAAGGTGCCGTGGCATCATTCGCCGGGGGGAGTTTTTTATTAAGTGTTTAGTGTCCGGCTGTCTGGGTAAGTGTTCAAGTGCTTTAGCCAAAGGGATGGCTTGTTTGATATCTTGTAAGATGTTCCATTTTATTAACTTTGTCTTTAAACTTGTGTGTACTTACCGGGATGTGTTCTGTATCTTTGAAACAGACGGATCTGGATTACCGGGGGACAAAGAGTTCCCGGAGGGGTGTGGACTTTCTTTGGTGACTAGACATTGTACTTGATTGATTGGTTTATTTATTTTTGTTAATAAACGTTAATGTTATGATGCAACTCTCTCATTTTCATTACCTGTTAGAATGGAGAGAAAGAGAGAGAGAGAGAGAGAGAGAGAGATTGCCGGGAGAGAGAGAGAGAGCCTGTGTGTGTAATGTTCTGCCTTCCGTTCGTGTCCACGCTTACCTTATGAATACTGGTGGGGAAATAATCCCCCCATGTTATATATACATATATATATAGATATTATATATATAATAGTATATAATATTATATATAATATATTATATTTATATAATTTATATATATATATAATTATATATATAATTTATATATATATATTAGTTTATATCTATATATATATATATAATATATATTATATATATATATATATATATATATATCAATATATATAATATATATATTATATATATATATATATATATATATATATTATATATATTATATATAATATATATACATATATATAATACTATATAGATAGATATATATATATATATATATATATATAATATATATATACAAATAAATATATATATATATATTAATATATTAATATATATATATATATTATATATAGAGAGAGAGAGAGGTGCGAGAGAGAGAGAGAGAGAGAAGAGAGAGATGTTCGTGTGATGGTGTTTATGTCCGTGCTTGACTATAAACGTGCGCAATTACACCGAACAATGCTGGAAATAATATAATTCCAACGAGCGTAAATATTAAAGGAAACGATGCTGAATTCGTAAACAGCCCAAGGACTAATGGATATCGCCCAGCTCAAAAAGATTCGCGATAATAAAACTCTCATAGCCCGGTTAAACGCGTTATTACAAATTTGCTCTCATTAATTATGAAACTTTCCAATTAATATGAAAATTGCCCGGAATTGTGTACACATGATCATTTAGCATTTAAATGAAGAACATTGACAATTCTTTGAATGCGTACACCGCACTGGAGAATAAGGAAATTCGCACTGTTTAGGCAATTAATTGTTCATTTGCAGCCCGTGTTTACTTTTCATTTGCGGTTCTAGGATCTGATCAGGCGAGTTATGGTGGTAAATTTCGCCGATCTGTGTTACACATACTAATCCGGTTACATTACTCGTGTATTATAGAGTTCTGTTGGATATATATATATAATATATATATAATTTATATATATAAATTTATTATAATATATTATATATATAAATATATATATATATATATATATATATATATAAATATCAATATACTATATATATACATATATATATATATATATATATATATATATATATATATATATATATATATATATATATATATATATATATATATATATATATATATATATATATATATTATATATATGTTATATATATATATATATATATATATATATATATATATATATATATATATATATATATATATATATATAGATTAGTATTGTTTTCAATGCTATAAAAATGTGAATGATTCTGAGTACAAATGCACAGCATCCAATGAAATGGGATGATTAATGAATTTACAAACTTATAAAAAACAAAGTAATGGCATCACCTTACAATTGCACAACCAATGTATTGAGAGCTCTGTTAGGTCGATATACTTTAATTATATATCTTATTGCTTGTCTATTAAAAGAGTTATCGATCAAGAGTACAAGTCTACGAATTCAAAGGAAACCGAATGAAATATCTATGCACAAACTTACATAAAATAGAAGAAAGATATTACTGTTAGTACAGCGGTCTGAAATTCTCATCACCAGACATTAATACTTGATGCTGTTTTGATGCTCGGCACAATTCATGTTGATGTTGAGTAAATAGAGATGCACAATTCATATTAATGTTTATTAAATATTGCTGCGGCCATTTTCGGTGATGCATGGGATGGCTGGGGAAATATTTTGTTACCATTTCTCTTTCGCTTTGTTCATTCAGTGGCATTTATTTGTGCAGGACTTTACAAGCACTGTACAAATAAACAGGCCATTTAGTTTCAAATGCCTGAAGAAATTTCTTTGAGTATTTAAACGCATCCTGAGGGATACACTGCTTTATAGTAGAGTATTTGTTATTCATCAGACTTTGACATACAGTTATATGTATATATACATATATATATATATATATATATATATATATATATATATATATATATATATATATATATATATATATATATTATATATATATATGTATATATACATTATCACAGCAGATGCATGTGACTTCATTAATTAAGTGAATACTACAAGAAATTGATACGCAGAAATCCAAGGGTGCTTTCATCTTTACTAAGCGCTTGGACTTCTGCCTATCATTTTCCTGCGGTATTCGCTTACTTGTATATATATATATTATATATACATATATATATATATATATATATATATATATATATATATATATATATATATCCTATTATGTGTATGATAGCGAAATGAATCAGTGAATTATTATTCATGACAACACATGCTAAGTAAATACAGTCTAAAATACTCTCATGAATTATAAGCGCAGGAAAATGTTGTTTATGTTATGCACACTACTTTTGGTTATATTCTGGAGAACCTAATGAATATATATTTATATTATATAATTATATATATATATATATATATATATATATATATATATATATATATATCCTGTAAAGGAGAAAACTATCTAATAACCTCGTTTTTGTTAACCATCCGAAATCTCTTTTAGTAATAAATACCTAATGCACCGATTCAAGGACTCATTCCCGAGACGCATAATAATTTTCTGTTCTACATCGTATGAAAGATAAGGATAAGAATGATAACAGCAGTAAGTTTCTTTCCAAACACAACTCTCACGAGTTAATTACACGCGATGAAGTTTGCTTAAGACAGCGAAACCGACGTGTTTCATTTCCAGGCAAGTGCCGGAGTTCAGGCCCAAGAGGTTGCAGTGTTTGGGGAATGCCTGCTGTGCTTCTTAAATGTTTGTGAGGAAATGTTGACTGTGTACTGAAATGTTTATGCAGTGTTCGTGTTATTTGTATTATCTTATTACAGTGCTGCTTGTTCTTCGCAGATGTTAGCGTAATGTTTATTGTGTTTCAATTTACATGTGATGTTTACTGTGTTTTTTTTTTTTAAATACTTTCTATGCAATAGTTGTTATTGTATATATTTATTTAGTGTAAGTTATGTATATAAATGTTTAGCAATTTTCTTTCGTAAGTGCGGAGTGTTTACGTTATGAAATGTGTAGGCAATGACTGATGTATTTTGTATTTCAGTAATGCAATGTTTGAATGGGTTAGTGCATATTTCCTTGTTGAAATCGTTTACTTATTGGAGATATCCATCATAACATATTTGCTAAAAAGCCTTGCAACGATCTCTCACAAAATCAAACAGTTCCCGAATATTTGGTAAAACTTCGAGGTTAACCTCCATGCTTGTTCTTTATTCAAGACCTTACCAAATTACCTCAAGTATATGTTTAAGAATAAGCCTGAAGTATTGGATAAGTATTGATTTGCAATTTCTCCGTAAATTTGATCCAGAGTGGCCAAATTATTACAATGAATTATATGTGTTAGTAAACAGGTCACATTCAAGTTCCTTAATATCATGCATTTTATGTATAAGAGTGGAGACATGTCCCTTAAATAGAAATTAGGCGATTAGTATTCAAATGTACAATGCAGTGATAATTCTCTCTCTCTCTCTCTCTCTCTCTCTCTCTCTCTCTCTCATCAAATATCTTCTGTTAAACGGGTATATAAAACACTAATAAGTCACATATATATTCAAATGAAAAATCAAATCATCGTAATATCTTTGTAAAAAAAATTATGATGAATGAGCATAAAAAACAAAAAAAAGAGAAAACATATTAAAGCAAAAAAAGGGTGAATCAATAAAAAAAATAATAAACAATAGCAAAATAGACGCAGCTGTACTTTCTAACCTTGTGCGAACTTTGTTTACAAATCCTCTCAAGAACACTATGCGTTGGACTCTGATATTTACCTGATATTCCTCTGAGATCCGTTGTTTTATTAAATGTTTGTTGCGCTTTCGATGTATAGAACAACAGTAGCGCTCACGTCTACAGCTATAATTATTCAGCCCTTGCTCATCGGAAATGGATGAATTAAAGTGACATGTTACCTTTGTTATTTTTATTTTTTTATTTTTTTCCTGGCGGTGCACGGATTCCGTTTAAAGTCTCTGTAGTTGCATTTTGTTCGTTTAAATGGATACTAAATCATTCCTAGGAAAAGAATCCTTTGGTAAGAAGCCTGTTCATTTTTCGTTTCTTTACATGAATATTTCCTTATTATCTTTATTAGTTTTGATTATAAAAGTATTTTACTTCTTTGTAGTTGCGTTCTACTCGTTTAAATGGATGCTAAATCATTTTTAGGACAAGGAATCACTTGGTCACAATCCTGCTCATGAGTATATTTTATAATTTTATTACGTTTGGTTATAAAAGTACTTCCATTTATTTCTGTATCTTTAAATATAATTTTTTTTTAAATATCTTAATTATTATTAAGTATAAATTATTTTTCCTATTCTTAATTACAAAATCATTTTCATAATTTTTTGTAAAAAAAATTAGTTAGATTCGTGTAACTGTTTTATTATAGAATAAAAAAAATGAATACACTCTAGCAACTACTTAGAAATATCCGTCAATGTTTCCCTTAATGCTTCGTTATCACTTTAAATAAATAATTATGTCAGAGAAAGTAGTTGAATAACACGCATATTTCCTTTCACTTTTACTTCCGAAAAGGGAGACAAAATAATTAGATTTCTTAATACAAAACGACGCTAATTTTCTCCACTATGAACCACAGACCATTTAGGTTAAAACTGATTAGTTTTACAAAGCGTTTCCGGCTGCCACCGAAACTGACAGAAGACAAGATGTCATGTTCTTATCGGCTTCAGTTATGAGTTATTTGGAAATAAAGGTCGTACTGTTTACGTGACATTTCCTAATCCTTATCGTTAAACTGACCTTTAGGAATGTTACTTATTATTTATTCGCGGATGGTGCTGCACCTACTTCGATGAGCAAACACACCCCCGTCCCCTGTAACCAAACACACACACACACACACACACACACACACACACACACATATATATATATATATATATATATATATATATATATATATATATATATATATATATATATATTATATATATTATATATATATATATATATATATATATATATATATATATATATATATGTGTGTGTGTGTGTGTGTGTGTGTGTGTGTGTGTCTGTGTATTAACATATATGAATAACGTATATACATTGAATGTGCTTGATTATTTTTTTATTTCTATCCGTGTATGGATGTACGTATATTTGGCAGTCAGTCAGGACTAATCCTAACTTCTTAATGCCTTATCGATATTTTCAAGATGTCAGATTTACAAACATAGATTGTATTATTCATAAACAAATGAATATACATATATGTATATATATATATATATATATATATATATATATATATATATATATATATATATATATATATATATATGTATACTATATCATATGATGAATCTATCACTTCACCGTGATTCATGCACAAGCTTATGCTAAAATGTCCTTTAATATCTAATTCGCTCTACCTCGAAATTAATATATTTTCATTTAAGTTAACTGAAGGGAATTTTTTCTTATCAACTAAAAAATTCCCCTTCGGTTAACATAGTAATACGAGGTAGAGAGAATTAGGTTTAAAGGACATTTGTAACCTAATGCTTTATATATATCTATATATATATATATATATATATATATATTATATATATATATATATATATATATATATAATCTATAGATTAGTATATATATATATATATATATATATATATCTATTATATATAATATATATAAGTATATATATATATATATATATATGCATAGGGTAAATTTTCACTACTAGGAAATAATCACACTTACATAAACGCCAATTAGCGTTTTTTTTCTTTTCTTAATCCAGTCTTGTACAAAACCATTCATTTTATGTGATTCACTTAGAATACTTTGCCAGGACAGGACGAAGCATCACGCAACCAAACTTTTACGGGTGTGTCGAACAACCAAGAAGTTATGAAGTACTAGGACGCATCCTTTCCACATTAGACGGCTGGTTTTCTTATTAAGTAGAGAATAACTAATAAAACCATCTTGTTTGGTTGAAAGGGGCAAATGTTGTTTTTGGGTAAGTTATTATCAAAGGGAATTCTTCAGATAATATGGGAACTTCTGTCGTACAGGTTTGTGGCTTGTTTCTGTGGAAGAGTTCGTCGTATAAAAACGAACGACCACAATTACGTAATTAATAAACAGAGTCGTATGATAATGTAATATGCAGGTAACTTAAGTGTGGATGGATATCAACAGAGTACAAGACGTACTTCAGTTAATCATTAGTTGCATAGGGAAGTTGTGATAATAATAAAAATAGTAAAATTAATTAAAATTAGTTTGAAGTGAAAGGGAATGCGTACTTGCCCTCTGTTCCTCCTCCTTCTTCTCTCTCTCTCTCTCTCTCTCTCTCTCTCTCTCTCTCTCTCTCTCTTCATTCCCTATCTGTGTTATAACTAAGTAAATTATGTCATTCATGACCTTATTAATTTTCTTATCTACTGAAACTCATGAGTAGTCATTTAATGGCCATGCCATCGAGAACATGCAGACACACGAACATACAAACGCATTCACGCGCACAAAAAGAAACGAGAGAGAGAGAGAGAGAGAAGAGAGAGAGAGAGAGAGAGAGAGAGAGAGAGAATCTCAAACGCAAAGACTACATTTACAAACCAATTTCTCTGACATCATTCTCTTATCTTAATTCACCCTCCAAAACTTGCATCCAAATAGCGCCACGGAAGTACACATATAAGTGATAACATCGTAGGCTTATCCTGCAACACTTCCACGTATTTCACTGAGGTGTCAGGGGTGGCTGGAGACGGCACATTCTCCTAATTATATATTAGTTAGGCCTAATGGACACGGGACTTCAGGAGCTTCTGAGGAATGAGTACACGACGGAGGAGGAGATGCGAATCTAATCAAGGTTAGGACAGGCGTCTTGCGCTGGATGCAAAAGACGAGAGGGAAATGAAGAGGTGGGAAATAGAATTAAGATAAATAGGACACGAGTCACCTTTGGGCTGTTTATTATCCTTATTATTCCCATCTTTTTGGGCAGCTGATCAATATTATGAGGCGAAATTGCCAGCATTCCTGGCATTCAATTGCAATTTTTAAGGGTTTTATCATACTAAAGACCGATAAATTTGCAGAGTAAGGTTAGTTCATGAAAGCACAATTATATTAAAATTGATGAGAAGTTCGATGATCTCTTTGCACCTTATTAATTTGTAGCATTCCATTAGTTACTAAAGTAAAGCCTCTGCCTCTCATGCAATGGTTCAGTAGATTACACAGTATTAATTTACCGTATAACTGATACAAGCAAACAAAATTTAAAACAGAGAACGGGTTTTCATAGATATTTATTGTTGATATCGCCTATGACTTGTTTGATTTGAATAACCTTAAAAGGTCTAAAACAGTTTTGTTTCTTCTTTATATTTCAGCTCGAAGAAACTGCTGTTTCAAAAGGAAAGAAACCTTCCTGCTCATCTTTCTGCGTTCTTCATCCTTCTAGAGGGTAAGACGTGGGAAGAGGGGAAAAAATTTAAGGGAAGGAAACCTTCCGCCTTATCTTTCTTTCTTCTTCATCCTTTTGGAAAATAGGACATTAAAAAAGCAGCAGAAAGAGTTGTTTTGCGTATCATGGTTTCTTTTTCCAATCCGATTATGTTCAAAGTTCGAAAGCTTCAGATCCTTTGAACGTGTTAAGGAGATGCTTTTCGCTTTCGGTCGGCGGAGATAAGATTCCAGACGAGTGTTAAGCTCAGGGGCAGGCTACAACAGAGCCATTTTCCTGCTGCGAGGTTAGGTGGAGGAGCTGGAGGCGGGGTCGGAGGGGGGGGGGGGGGGGGGGCGACTGGGGAAGGGGTTGCTGTTGTTGAGAAGCTAGAGGTAATTCAGGGAAAGCGAGATTGCAAAAATGTGGAAAAACAGGATTTATTTATTTCTTCATTCCTTTATTAATCTCTCTCTCTATTAATTTATACATTGATTAATTTATTATTACTAGCAGATGTATATGGAAGTTATCATGTATGCGCATCACCAGCAACTGCCGTTTTTTTTTTATTGTTTGGCCAACTGCTGCTTAGATGTCAGCAGTTTTTTTTTCTCTCTCTCTTTCTTTTTGGTTGGGGAACGGTTTGCCATAGACAACTCTTATGCTGTTAAGAATTACTCAGATGTAGATAGTTAGAATTAACTGTTTTTCAGCTTAGAAAATATACCCTCCTAAAAAAAAAATTGATAAATAAATAGGTAAAATTAAAAGCCCCTTTCGAGAACGAGTCGACAGAAATGAGAAATCCTGTGATTTCCTGATTCGGTGACTGTCTGCAGGCTGTCCGAGAGCAAGAGCCCGTGCCAGCCCAATGCTGGCTTAATCTAAAATAAAAGAACGATGTACTTCCTTTTGTAGTAAGCCCCCCTCTTTTTTATTTGCCTTTAACCTTAGCTTTTTTGTCTGTCCGTCCGTCCTCAGATCTTTATAAATTACTGGTGCTAGAGGGCTGCAAATGGGTATGTTGGTCATCCACCCTCCAATAATCAAACATACAAAATTGCAGCCCTCTAGCCTCAGTAGCTTTTATTTAATCTAAGGTTAAAGTTAGCCATGGCCGTGCGTCTGTCACCGCTATATGGTGCAAACAATACAGGCCACCACAGGGTTGTGGCTGAAAATTTCATGAGCCGCGGCTGAGAGTGTCATGGGCTGCGGCTGAGTTTCATACAGCATTATACGCTGTACAGGAAACTCGATTGCGCCTAAGAAACTTCCACGCCTTTTATGTTAATTGTTATATTCTTGCCCCTAAAATTGGGGCATTTTTCGAAATGAAACTTTGATACTTCAGTTCAAAATCTAAAGTAGAGTTGACGTTTCTTTAATTAAAGGAAAATGACTTATCTTTCCCTTTACGTACCTAACACAAAGACTAATTAGGCCTTAATACGGTTACCATGGACAGAAATCTTAAGGAGTCTTTACCTATTTGCTC
The DNA here is from genome assembly GCF_015104395.2 of Macrobrachium nipponense. Lineage (NCBI taxonomy): Eukaryota > Metazoa > Arthropoda > Malacostraca > Decapoda > Palaemonidae > Macrobrachium > Macrobrachium nipponense. Next base: position 14,483,212 of record NC_087206.1, read on the forward strand.
CTGAATCTTTAGCCTACCTTCATATTATAATCGCCGACAGCTACGTAAGTACAGTTTAAATAAGCCAGGAAACACTTCACAAAATAAATAAATATGTATATC
>NC_087206.1:14493313-14495813 GCF_015104395.2 Macrobrachium nipponense
CTCCTTTATGATTTTGAAAATCATAAACGTTCCGACGAATGTGAAATATTTCGAGGTACATTTATGAGAATAACCAAAAATAAATCTTTACAATGTTAATATCGAAAGATATAATTATTTTACTGAAGAATACTTTCCTTCTATTTCAGTGATTTTGCTTTATAAGAAAGTTCACCTAAATGATAAAAGAATAGAAAATACGGATTGATGAGAAGTCCATTAATCCAATAAAACTAACATCAGTAAGTTCTTATACTGGACAATTTATTGCAACTAATTTTTTCCTTTTATCAAGAATTTAAAATGGGATTTAATCAATGTATTATTCGCGGAAATTCACTAAATTGCTGCTGGATTTTCCCTTTTACTATTTGACCAAAAAATTATAAGTTTATGCAATATCATGAAACTAAAGAATAGATTAGTAATATTATTTTCTCAATGCCATAGAGGTTTGCAAATGAACTCTTCAAGTTGAGAAATAATTGTATTTGGATTGTCACCTAATTCAATATAAAGAGACTCTGACAAGAAAAAATTAATTTTCTAATCAACTAGTTATGCATTAACTACCGTACTCTTAGTTTCTGAATCTTTCAGAAGTGGAGAGAAAAGAAAGAGAATACTATCGTATCCTCTGTAACTGACAAGGGAAAGATTCATTCTATCCTATCAAAGACCCGAACACAAACGTTTTACGTACCTTCAGTGCTGATGAGGAGGGTAACAAGAATCACGAAGAGAATCGTGTCGTACTTTTTGTCCATTTTGGCCTTAACAGCTGTCAAACAAACCACGCGCTTCGAATTCATGATCACTCACTCTCGTATTTGTCATCGATAGTCACATTCGATGGCATCATTCAACGAAATCTTTTAGTTAGGGAATTCAGTGTTTCAACTTTTAGTATTCATGGATACTTTTTTGAAGAAGTCTATTTACAGAAAATGTAAAAAAAGGCTCTTTGGATGCAGCTATGCTATTAATCAGGATAATACAGAATGCAGTTTGAAACTCAAGCCATTCCGCAGGAAACGGACGAGGCGCGCGACACAAACACCAGACGAGGGAGGCGTCACAGAGACCCGAGGAACGCTCTCATCGGAACGGCCAGCTGTTGACAACTGAGATGAACTGGCTGCGAAGTGGCAGTCAGATGCTCCTCACCGCGATCAAAACTTGGGTCACTCTCGCGTTGCTATGACCTCGTCCAGCAAAGACAATGGGTCTGATTCGTAGTCTAGATGAAAAGTCTCAAAATATTCCTCGTTTCATCGGACGTAAGAATAACGTTGCACTAGCAATCCGGCGTAAGAACTGGGTCATAGCAGTTTTGATAAGAGCCGGGATCGCGTATTGTCGCTATCGTACGTTTGGCACGCCTGTAGGGCACAGCGAGGGTTTTAGCAGCAACGCACGTGCAATGACAAAGGGGTCCCGGCAGAGTATAGGGCCTGTTCGGTATCGTTAGGGCCAGAAGGAACCAGTTCATGCCAAGCGACGACCTCGAAGCGCACGGACACCTCGCCAGGTTTCGCGCGCTTTCGAATTCGGTTCGAAAATGGACGTCACAGATCTTGAGTTTTTTTCGAGTAAGAAATGAGTTTGGTAGAATGTTTAATCTTTGAAACATATCCTTAAGACATCCCTCATGCCGAATTTCATGCTGTAGGCGAACTAAAATAATTTACACTTACCTGAAAACCTCTGTTAAGTGCTAGGTTTCCCAGATTTGGCGGTCGCCCCCCCAATCACCGTCCACCACCACCCCCCCCCCCCCCAAAAAAAAAAAAAGGATTCCATAGGAATTTGAAACACGCGTCGCTTAAGTGATGCGCGTTCCAAGTTCCTATGGAAAAGTTTACATTTCACATTTTATTTTTCCACTGAAACTAGTGAATGCAATAAAGTTAAAGACAAACGTAATTTTAAAATTTTGAGCTAAATGTTGGATAATCATAAAAACGTAGGTTCTTCTCGTCATCAATTCATTCACCAGTATCGTCGCCACTTGAATTATTCGTCTAATTTCAGCGCTGATGCTGTATCTAATTTTCACGTAACTGGAAACCCACAACAAGTCGGTGGAATTCTTCGTAATAAAACCTGTTTCCCAAACGTTCGTTTATTCCCAGCATTTCAGGGCATTGGGCAGCTTAACACCAGCGAATAATGCGACTCTTAACATGCGAATGAGTAACGTACACGTAATAACATCCGCTCGCATATTTACCACCAGAAATGTATAGTTCGGTCGGCGACTGTTTATTCCACATTAGCACTGTCAAAAGCCGGCCTATTTCCCCCCGTGTAGTATGCGTATTTACATGCGCCAACACGAGCTTGGGGTTAGTAACACGGGGGGAAATGATTCTCTTTTATTTATATTTGTTAATATTTTTTTTTATTTTACCGTTTCGTTCATTGCTGTGCGTATTTACATGCGTCAACACGAGCTTCGTGTTAATAACAGCGAAGAATTACTATTCTCTTTATACGT
>NC_087206.1:14500813-14503313 GCF_015104395.2 Macrobrachium nipponense
CGAATATCGACGCACAAAGCTGCCGACACCAAGACGGAAGACGATCAAATACATCCCGACATTCCGAGGAGGGACAAGAAACCGAATTATTGACAAATAAGATATACCTCCTTTTCCTCCTTAATCAGTGGATTGGATAATCATTATCCCTCTCCCCGGGATAACTTCATCAGCTCTCATCGCCGAGGCACGTCGCAATAATCTCATTTGCCGTCGGGAAATCACATAAGAGAGGAAGAAAGACAGAAAGACAGAGAGAGAGAGAGAGAGAGAGAGAGAGAGAGAGAGAGAGAGAGAGAGAGAGAGGCCGCGCGGAATCTTTCACGTGAGGAAATTGCTGAGGTTCAGTGAACTTGCAAATGACGTTTTCCATTTTGCTGATCCGAAATACAAGATATGTTGGTTATCAAATTGAAGGCTTGAATGGACTAATAGAGAGAGAGAGAGAGAGAGAGAGAGAGAGAGAGAGAGAGAGAATTTCGTTGGTTAGCCTTAACAACTTTCTTAGATTTTCCAGTTCCCTACGACACGGCAGAGAAGATTAAATGGTATACATATACAATTAAACCAGAAGCTACAGCCTTTTAACATTTCATTAGCAAAATGCATCTCGATATATCTATGCGATTATATCTATTGGCAATGAAATCATGTTACATTTAATCTGATCCGCAGTACCTAAAACGAATAGCCGAATTCTTTCAATGCAGTGAGAGTATTATCATTAATCTATTTTTAGGCGTTGGGAAATTATACTAGGGAAAGAATACCTCTGTTTATTAAGGGAAAGTAAAAGTTCTTGGAAATTATATCAGGGGGAGATTACCCTGTTTCAAGGGGGAAGTAAAAGCACTCGGAAATTATATCAGGGAAAGAATACCTCTGTTTTACAAGGGGGAAGTAAAAGCCTTGGGGAATTATATCAGGGAGAAATTACCTCTGTTTTACAAGGGGGAATTAAAGCCTTGGGGAATTATTTCAGGGAGAAATTACCTCTGTTTTACAAGGGGGAAGCAAAAACCTTGGGGAATTATATCAGGGAGAAATTACCTCTGTTTTACAAGGGGGAATTAAAGCCTTGGGAAAATATTTCATGGAGAAATTACTTCTGTTTTACATGGGGGATGTAAAAGCCTTGGGGAATTATATCAGGGAGAAATTACCTTTGTTTTACAAGGGGAGAGTAAAAGCACTCGGAAATTATATCAGGGAAAGAATAGCTCTGTTTTACAAGAGGGAAGTAAAAGCCTTGGGGAATTATATCAGGGGGAAATTATCTCTGTTTTACAAGGGGGAAGTAAAAGCCTTGGGGAATTATATCATGGAGAAATTACCTCTGTTTTACAAGGGGGAAGTAAAAGCCCTGGGAAATTATATCAGGGAGAAATTACCTCTGTTTCACAAGGGGGAAGTAAAAGCCTTGGGGAATTATATCAGGGAGAGAATTCATATGTTTTACAAAGATAAAAGAAAGGCATTCAGAAATTACATCAAGGAGAGATTACCTCTGTTTTACAAGGGGAAGTAAAAGCCTTGGGAAATTATATCATGGAGAGAATGCCTGATCTTTACAGGGTTAAGTAAAAACTTTGGAAAATTATATCGGGGGAAAATACCTGTCTTATACAAGGGTAGTGAAAACTTTTGGAAATTATATCAGAGAAAGAATGAAATCTTTGGAAAATTATATCAGGGAGAGAATACCTGAGCTTTACAAGTGTAAGTAAAAACTGGGAAATCATACAAGGGGAATGAAAACCTTGCGGAAATTATATCAGGGAGAGAATAGCTACCTGAACTTTATATGGGGAATTAAAAGCTTTGGGATATCATATCAGGGAATGAATAACAGTGCATTAAAAAGCCAAGAAACTAGATAGAGAGGGAATAGCAGTGCTTTACAAGGTTGAGTAAAAACTTTTGGAAATTATATCGGGGAGAGGATACCCGTGCATTTCAAGGGGAAGTAAAGACTTTGGGAAATCATAGAATTGAGATAATACCTGTTTTCCAAGGGGAATGAAAACCTTTGGGAAATTATATCTGGGAGAGAATGCCTGTGCTGTTCAAAGGGAGGGAAGTAAAGACTTTGGAAAATTATATCATTGAGACCTGTTTGGAAATCATATCAGGAAGAGACTACCAATGCTGTTCAAGGGGAGTATAAACTTTGGGAAATCGTATTGCTGAGAGACTACCTGTGCTTAACAAGAGTAAGTAAAAACTTTGGGAAATTATATCAGGGCGAGAATAACTGTGGTTTACGGATAAAAATTATATTAACAAATACCTTGAAGACGGTTTTCATATACGGCTGCATCCAGTCTTGTTCCTCCTTGAACCTCTCGGCATACCAATGAATTGTGCCCCTTTATAAATCAAGCAGTCGTTTTAAATGAAAACTTGTTGTCTTGAAGCATAATATATTGCCGTTAGGCTGCACATTGTAACGACGTAACAGCTAGTAACTGAAATATTTAATTTTGCAGTTTGCAAAGGT
>NC_087206.1:14513313-14530813 GCF_015104395.2 Macrobrachium nipponense
ATACTATATATATATACATATATATATATCTAATATAATATATATTATATATATACATAATTATATACATAAATATATAAATATATATATTATATATATAATTATATATATATATATATTTATATATATATATAAATATTCTATATATATATATATATATATATATATATATATATATATATATTTATATATATATATATATATATATATATATATATATATATATATATAGTATATATATATATTTTTATATATATATATATATCTATATATGATATATGTATATATTATTATATATATATAATATATATTATATATATTATATATATATATATATATTTATATATTAATATATATATATATATATAATATATATTATATATTTATATATATAAATATATATATATTAGTATATATATATATATAAATAATATCATTATATATAATAATATATATATATATATAATATATATATATATACATATATATATATAATATATATATATATATATATATATATATCATATATAGTATATATATATATATATATATATATATATATATATATATATATATATATATATATACATATAATAATGAAGAGGACAGCGAGTAGACTGGCGATCATTTCTTCTTTTTGTTGATACCTACGTCTCGGGAATCCTTTCCCATCTTCAGGGCTATAAATAGAATTAATTTTACAATATTAAAAAGTGCTAAAATAACCTAATAATTATAAGAAGTATAGTTTGTCATTAAGCTAAAAGAAAAATAAAAACACAAAGTGACTTTAAGCTAAAAGTAAATTAAAACACTGAATAACTTAGTAAAATAACACATCCAAGAGCAAAACGAAAAAAAAAAAATGAAAAAATAAACAGACACCATTCTGCCAGACTTACTGTTAAGAGGTTTGGTTGTTAACTGATGGAAAATAGCATAGTCAAAAGGCGATGTTGGAGGAATCAAAAACAAGGGAGAGAGAGAGAGAGAGAGAGAGAACTAGAGAGTGAGTAATTGGCAGTTAAGCAATATGAAACGGTGTGGAGGTAGTTTGGTTGTTTAAGGTAAGAGACATTTTCTTGATGTAAAGAGATTCTAAAAGAAGGAGCGAAAGACAATCAACAGTTTGACAGAGTACTCGGTCAAACTGTTGATTGTCTTTCGCTCCTTCTTTTAGAATCTCTTTACATCAAGAAACTGTCTCCTACCCTAAGCAACCAAACTACCTCCACACCGTTACATATTGCTTAACTGACTATTACTCACATTCTCTCTCTCTCTCTCTCTCTCTCTCTCTCTCTCTCTCTCTCTCTCTCTCCCCATTGTTTTTGATTCCTCCAACATCGCCTTTTGACTATGCTACTTTCCATCAGTTAACAACCAAACCTCTTAACAGTAAGTCTGGCAGAATGGTGTCTTTGTTTATTTTTTCAATTTTTTTTTTCGTTTTGCTTTTGGATGTGTTATTTTACTAAGTTATTCTGTGTTTTAATTTACTTTTAGCTTAAAGTCACTTTGTAACTTTTATTTTTCTTCTAGCTTAATGACAAACTATACTTCTTATAATTATTAGGTTATTTTAGCACTTTTTAATATTGTAAAATTAATTCTATTTATAGTCCTGAAGATGGGAAAGGATTCCCGAAACGTAGGTGTCAATAAAAAGAAGAAATGATCGCCAGTCTTCTCGCTGTCCTCTTCATTATTAAACTTAAGCTCACCAGGAGCGAAAATCTTACAATATATATATATATATATATATATATATATATATATATATATATATATATATATATATTATATATATATATATATATATATACATATTATATATATATATTATATCTATATATATATACTATCATAAACTTCGATTTTAATAAGGGGCAAGAATTTAATCCAATAAATTTTTGGTGGTTCTTCTCATTAAAAGGTTGACGTAACATAATCAAACTTGCGTTTAAAAGTTACAGACAAGAGTTTAGATTTAAGCACCTTTGATATAGTATGATTTTAATCGCTGGATTACTTGAATGACTGTGGAAGCCTATCATAATATTCTTAGATTTAAAGAAGACTATCGCGTATATCCGTATGGGTATAAAGGTAATTACTAAACCCACAGGTAAGACGTCCATTACGTTATGTTGTTTTAGATTTGGCTGGCCATAATATGGCAGTACGGGCTCTTGCTCCTAGAGCAGCCGGTAAAGCCATTACGTAAGCATTCAGAAAATGTTGATAAGCTGCTCATCAACTCGGTGCATGGAATAAAAGTGATAATGGAGAAAAACTGGATGAAAGTGACGAAACCCCGTATGAAAGATAAAAGACAGGTGATGGGAATTCCACAAATTCCCCTTTGTCACGCGACCTGAAATATTCATAAAAGATGAATGCCCCAGAATACTTCATAGACGTTATTTCAAGTGTGAATGTGGGTATTTTAAATCCAGATATTAAACGAAGAATCATCTAAAAGTAAATTAAAAACTGGCTCTTCAAATAAATGTTCTTGGTTTATATTTTTCATCACTGGTAGATTGTTGTGTTTTCATTTCCTCCAGTCTTTGAGCTTTGCTTTTCACTAAATAATGACACTGCGGACATAAAAGGTGCAGCATTGTTGATCTGAAGTTTTGCTGCCATTTTATCTTTTTCCGTCTATTTACATCGTTCCCTTTTTTTTCCATGTTCTTCCTCGTGCTTTAATTACAACGAGACACTTTTGTCAACTGGGGATTAGCCTTTGATGCCATTCATTTGAATGCTGTAACGTTTGGAAATCACTGAAACGCAATGAATACTTGGTGCTATAAATAGGAAAAAATACACAAGCTAAAAATGCACCGAAGTTTCTTCGTTGCAATCGAGTTTTCTATACAGAGTATAATCAAAGCCACCGAAAATAGATCTATCTTTCGGTGGTTTCGGTATAATGCTGTATGAGCAGCGGCCCATGAAACCTTCAGCCACGGCACCAAGGTGGTCTGTCCTATAGCGCTGTCAAACGCACGACGTTGGCTAAGTTTAACCTTAAAGGAAATAAAAACTATTGAGGCTAGAGGGCTGCAATTTGGTATGTTGGATGATTGGAGGGTGGATGGTCAACATATCAGTCAGCAGACCTCTAGCCTCACTAGTTTTTAAGATTTGAAGGCGCACAGAAAAACCGCGGACAGTAAAAGTGCTGACAGAAAAAAGTGCAGACGGACATCTCAATAGTTTTCTTTTACAGAAAACTACAACTGGCGAATTATATTACAGGAAATTTACACAGTCATTCTCGACAGTAGTGATACCACAGTTACGTGTAAGTATGTCATCTGAAAGTTCTCTGTGTACATAGTGGGATGGACAATTCTGTAGGGAAAAATTCTTAGTAGGTAAAGGTATTTGGTACATAGGACTGTTTAAATCAATAAGAAGTTTCAATAAGATGTATAGAAAAGTTGTTAAATTTACTAAACTGTCGCTACGGTTATATGAGCTCATTGTTAAACAATTTCCATGCTTCAATACTTTCCATACTTATTTATTGTATATTGATTGTTTTTCACTTTATAAACCAACAGCGAATATTTTATCTATGTTGTTACATATTTGAATTTTTTTCTTACAAGATACGTCTTTGAAATTTTAATTAGAAACTCAGTCAATTTTAACAAATGTCTCTGCTATCTCATTCAATAAATTCTAAATGTGTTTTTAAAAACATTACCAGGCTCTTTTATGTAAATTAGTGATTGGTTATTTATATCATCCATGAGACATGTATATTCGAAGTGCGATTATCAAGACTTGCAAGGCTGATCTGGAAATAAAATGAATCGGAGATGTGAGTACTACATGTCTGTCGTACTGAGCAAATAAAAACATTTCCATCTGTCTACGCAAATCTACCTATTTTTTCAGCATGAAAGATGCTATTCTGTTTCAATCAACTGGGACAGTAATAAAATATAAAAAAAATATGCTTTTTGCATCACACCTAATCATCCACAATGACTATAAACGTTGCCCTTTTATGAACTCTGCATTTTCATATGCGCATAAACAGCCTAATATCACTTGAAAAACTGACACTCCCTAGAAAGTCCGCGTACGGAAGTTTCATTTTAAAATGTAGAATTTAGGAAATTTCATGACCTTCATGAGAAACGTGAATTAGAATTTATTTTTCTTAAATTCCATGGAGTTCTTTGCTAAACAGAGTCTAACTCTAAGATGATTGCAAGAGTGTCGTGTTCTCCTCAGTTTTAGTTATTTCATACAAATAAATATTCTTATGTCATTGCCGATGGCTTTGTGCTTTGCAAGTTTTCATCTCCTGAGATTAATTCCCAATAATTAATGACCCTCATAAAAATATGAAGTTTTGAGTGGTTGCGTTGTTTTCCGTTCACCTATCCGGAAAGGTGACTTTGTTTTAACTCAACGAAATTTGGTCGATTTCTCTCTACATTTACAGGACAAATGTAAAAAAAAATAATAAAAAAAAAATTCGTGTAATTGAACAAATTCGGGTAACTATGACATTCCAGGCATTTGTGTGTGTTCCCGGAATAGTATTATTATGTGTTTATTTCATAATGGCCTGCTTGTGTGTATGTTTATACATACATACCTACGTGTGTACACACAACACACACACACACACACACACATATATATATATATATATATATATATATATATATATATATATATATATATATATTATATATATTATATATATATCTATATCTATATATATATATATATTATATATATATAATATAATATATAATTATATATTATATAATATATATATATAAATAGTAATATATATATATAATATCATATATGTATATATATATATATATATATATATATATAAATATATATATATGTGTGTGTGTATGTAAATATGTATGTATGTATGTATATATTATATATATATATATATATATATATATATATATATATATATATATATATATATATATAGAGGGTTATTACTTTTCTTAGATTGGATGTCCCATGCTTGCCTTCTAAAGGAAGAGTCCAACCTTTTAAACAACGACACTGCAGTCATATGTAAATGTAATCCGCTGTTGCCATGGAGGTGTCCTAGCGGTTACCTCCCCTTTTGTATAATTTCTTCAAAGAATATTAATTTTTTTATTTTTGCCCTGAGGCCTGCAAGTATTTTACCCAGGAACATTCATATTCTACGCTCTTTTTACTTTGTTAATGTAAATTCTTCCCTCCAGAATAATGCTTTTATGAAATGGATATGACTTGCTGATAAAGGATGTTATATTTGCATATATTATACACTCACACACGCACACACAACACACACACACACACACATGTATATATATATATATATATATATATATATATATATATAATATATATATATATATATATATATATATATATATATATATATATATATATATATATATATCACACACACACATATATATATATTATTATAATTAAATATATACATATAATTATTATTATATATTAATATATAATATATATATATATATACAACACCCCACAACACAAATGATATATATATGTAGGTATGTATGTATATATATGTATATTCCTTTTCATTCATAATGTTCTATCCTTCAGATACAAATTACAAACAAAACGGTGTGCTTTTCACTAATGTAGAAACGACTCCATACCGAAGATAACTGAAAGGTATAAACACAGACGGGATATTTATCAAAATTGATTAAATTGATTGGGCACTCAACCAAACCCATGAGGCAAAAATGAAGAAAAAAAGGAGAGAGAGAGAGAGAGAGAGAGAGAGAGAGAGAGGCAAAAAATCGAGTCCTACATTTAACAGCGCGAGTTCCTGCCATAGCTGACAGATGATTTTAATCATCAAACTGAAAAAGAAGTCGATCCTTATTTCCCTCGCCGTTATAACATTTGCATAGATATTTCATTTCAACGGGACGCGTCAAAGTTCACTGGGCACTGAAAAATCGACATCGTGTGGCACTAATGGAAGGAATCCATTTTCTATGTGGCCGTATGGAAAACGGAATTCCTTTCTCCGTTTCATCAGCTGACAATGGAATCCAGAGAGCTTTTCTTTACTTCCCGGTGAAGGAGGTTGAAAGACGCCGTTCATTGTCTGTAATTTGATGTTTCTTGCCTTTTGAAGCTTCGGTTACAAATTGGGGGCGAGGGTTAACCAGCTGATTTGTGTAGTTTATGGTTTTATGTCATTATTATTATTATTATTATTATTATTATTATTATTATTATTATTATTACAGTACATGAAACCTATTCACATGGAACAAGCACACCATAGATGCCACTGACTTGAAATTCAAGCCTCCAAAGAAAGTTGGTTTCAAACTCCCACCGCTGACCCCACACTGCAGCAGTAACTGAACATGATACAGAGCCAGAGGTTTTTCATTACCTTGGGGGAGACACGACCTCGCGATATCTGAGTGGCATACCACAACACCAACCACTATACCAGTGGACCAGATGAATTATAAAAAATCGCCCAATTAATCACAGTGATATTTAGAACGTTATAGATGCTTCTTAGCTGAAGTTTGTTTTGTATTGATGATTAATCACTGCCTCGTATTTCTTCGACCAAGAGGATTTATGTCATCCATGATACAAAATTTAAAGAATTTCGACAAAACTTAATCCAGTATAGCTTTTTTTAAAGTGTATTCCACCTACTGAACATATATTTGACTACGTGGATGCACATGAACAGGACACTTGTAATTTTGGAGAATATGTAAATCAGGAACAGAAGACTTGAATTGGAATAGGTTTTTACAATACTTTAATAGTCTTTAAAGTGGCAAGGATATGCTGATAAGTAAATAAATTCATCAATTAACGCGTGAAGGATTCTAGAATGTAAAATATCTGCTAGAAATATGGTAAAGAAGCAAGAAAATATTATTTTATCGGTTGTATTACCATAACTGATTGTCAAGTGTAAGTTAACGATTTTTTATTGATAGAACTGGTACCTCCTAAACATTATAAACTATTTACAAGGAATGATTGATAACTCACTTTCTTGGAATATGGTGATTTGTAAATCAATATTATCAGTTTTATTTCTTTTAATTATTTGACAAAATACCCAACTACATTGTAAAATCTAACCTATTACTACATCTCTCTCTCTCTCTCTCTCTCTCTCTCTCTCTCTCTATTACTACATTCTCTCTCTCTCATCTCTCTCTCTCTCTCTCTCTCTCTCTACTCTCTCTCTCTCTCTCTCTCTCTCTCTCTCTCTCTCTCTCTCTCACTTTGTCTACTTATCTTTCTCTCTTGCAAAGAAAAGCATACGCAATCTCGAATCAGGGAAGTACATATATTTATTTAAATATTAAAGTACTATCAGATCTGACCACAGCATCAAGTCTCTCTCTCTCTCTCTCTCTCTCTCTCTCTCTCTCTCTCTCTCCTACTGGCACGGGAACCGAATATATTCACTTTGGATCCTGCAGAAATACTAACATGATTTTCTATTAAACGCTTTCCAACGCGGGAACAAAATAATAACATAGCGAGGAGGAGGAGGACTGAACACATTCCATAATTACCAGGGTCCAGGAAACCAACTGCCTCCGAGTTTGGGCTGATTCCAGCCATTCCTTCACTGTGGGCATTTGGAAACTGTTTCTCTAATAAACTTTGCGAATATTGCACGAACTCTGATTTCGACGGCGAAAATAACTTTTCGCGAAATGTACGAGGAACAGACAGTCACATCAGCGCAAGGGATACCATTTGCGGTATTTACAGAATATTTCATGTCTTTAGGAATGTGGTACATAGAGTTAAACGCATAATTCATAGTTGTGTAATTCAGAGAACAATGCGCATTCTATTTAACTCGACGCCCTGATGCAATATAGACCACTACCGCCAGCGAGTAATAGAGAAACTAATCGCCCGATGGTCATTTTATCACCCTGCAATTCGGGCGGCTGCATGCAATGAATAGGTAAGCAGTTTTAGACAGGCACCTGCTGCTGCAGCTGAATAGCTTATGCAATTCTACCTCGTGTCGGGACGTGTTACTATGCTGTGCAAATAAGCTTTCCTTGAATAGCAATACATAAATGTAAAATTCTTTTTTCTTTTTTTCTATCCCTAAAGTATTGAGGAAACGATGATTTGCTGACGGATAGATAACGCGAATTAAGGGATCTGTAAACAAAGCTATCGTAATTCGGGTAATTTTATCCATGTCATTTCCAGAATGAATCTAGAGCAAGATTAAGGATATAAAGCGACGGTGTGAGAAGCAGTGGGTGATGATGAGGCCCGAGAGCTGACACATTAGTATAAAATACTAAGAGGGCTTCAGGGTTCATTCTATAGTCAGTTTAAGCCAATATCTTGAGCTAAGAAGTTCCTCTTATAATGACGAGTCTCAGGTTTGCCCTTTACTGTACTAAAACATGTTGTAAACACATGCCGGAAACTTATTGCATACATATCACAAACAGATTGAATACGAGTTAGATTTATTGTATACAAACTAGACTTATATTAGTTAAACTTATTGGTAGCCACAACCAGTCCTTCAAATGAGTACACAGCATTTGGCAAAGATTCGTTTACCCTCTTACTGTCGCTGACTTGTTTTCAACCCGTTTGTGAAAAGTATGCAACAAGTTGCCGACGTGATTAATGACGTTTTACTGTAGTGTGGATGCGGCTGCAACAGTCCGACTCTCATCAACAAACGAGATATATAAGTTTAATGTTTGAGTGGTGCATAATTCAGTTTAATGTTTGAGTGATGCATCATTTAGTTTGATTTTGTTTTCATTCGGTAAGATCATACGGCGTTTCAGCTTGTTTTACTTATTTTCAATTTAAATTTAATTAAATTTGCACTGCATAGCCTTTATTAACAAGGATATTTCTCTCCCTTTACCGGGATGCTTTTTTTCATCACCGTTACGTTGCCGTGTTTACCTGTACGTTGTTGTAACGGCTATATTCACAGCTTTGGCTTAAACTCGTATCATTCCCTTTTAACTGGATTTCTTGCTCTGGAGGCCCAGCTCTCACACAGCAATTTTTGTTTCCATGCGATCATTTTTGAAGGTTGAGGCATTCGATGCATGAAAATGTCTTTCTTCTTTTAATTCTCTCTCTCTTTCATGTGTGAGTCATATCAACTTGTTTTCCACTCGTCGAAAGAGGAGAGAGGAAGCTGGAATGCCATAGATTTTTTTTTTTTTTTTGACGCTGAAAGAGAAAATGATATTTCCATGTAGTCGTGTATTTTCCACCTATATTTCTAAAGTTAACTTGAAGGATATGTGTTATTTTAACGCTAAATAACAAAATGTATATTGAGGTCAGTTAGAGCTTAAGTCGGAAAACGTATCGTTTCAAAGCTTAATTTCAAGAATATGTCGCCTTTCAAAGTTTAATTCCAATAATGATATCGTATTGCAAACATTAATTCCAAGGAAATGTCTTATTTCAAAGCCTGATTCCAATAATATATCGCATTTCAAGCCGTAATTCCAAGAATAGATTGCATTTCACGCCGTAATTCCAACAATAGATCGCTTTTCAAGCCGTAATTCCAAGAATAGATCGCATTTCAAGCCGTAATTCCAACAATAGATCGCTTTTCAAGCCGTAATTCCAAGAATAGATTGCATTTCAAGCCGTAATTCCAACAATAGATCGCATTTTAAGGCTTAATTCCATAATTATATCGCATTTTAATTCCAAGAATATATCGTCTTTCAAAGCTTAATTCCATAATTATATCGTCTTTCAAAGTTTAGTTCCATAATTATATCGTCTTTCAAAGCTGAACTCCAAGAATATATCACCTTTCAAAGCTTAATTCCATAATTATATCGTATTTTAATGCTTATTCCAAAACAATATCCTATCTTGGAGCGTAGTTCCAACAACATATAATATTTCAAAGGTTAATTCAAAAATAAGTCACTGAATTAACAAATCACGTGACCTTTTTTTATCTCAGTAAAATAGAGCAAATTCTTAAATTAATTAGTTTTCATAATCATTTCAAAATCCGTCATATATCCTATAATACTTTGCCCGGAGAAATAATAATTAAATGCGGTTCAGTTACATCTTAAATTTGACGTTATTTAGACTGGAACTAATTTCATGATAATGACGGCAGTTCATCCAATCACCTATGACGTCATCAAACTTTAGCCATTTAGAGACAGTTGCCCAATGAATATTTGTGAGGAATTTCGTCAAAGTAATTGTTTCCATAGACTTTCATCAAATCAATTGTTTGCATAGACTTTCATTCAAACAACTGTTTGCGAAGAATTTTATCGCAGCAATTGTTTGCTTAGAATTTCATCTAATCAGTTGTTTGCAAAGAATTTCATACAAACAATTGTTTGCAAAGAGTTTTATCAAAGTAGTTGTTTGCTTAGAATTTCATCAAAACAATTCTTTGAGTATAATTTCACGAAAACAATTGTTTTGAAAAGGATTATATCCAAACAATTGTTTGCATAAAATTTTTGTCATCAAAACTCTTCTTTGCAAAGAATTTCATGAAAACAATTATTTGCGTAGAATTTCATCCAAACAATTGTTAGCAAATAAATTCATCAATGTCATTGTGTGCACAGAATTTCAAAAACAACAATTTCAGCCTAAGTTCATCAAAACAATCATTTACGACTAATTTCATCTTATCAGTTATTAGCGCAGAATTTCATCAAAACGATTGTTTGACATGATTTCCATCAAAACAATTGATTGCCATGAATTCCATCAAAACAATTGTTTGCAATGATTTCCACCAAAACAATTGTTTGCCATGATTTCCATCCAAACAATTGTTTGCCATGAATTCCATCAAAACAATTGTTTGCAATGATTTCCACCAAAACAATTGTTTGCAATGATTTCCATTAAAACAATTGCTTGCAATGATTTCCATCCAAACAATTGTTTGCCATGATTTCCATCCAAACAATTGTGCCATGATTTCCATCCAAACAATTGTTTGCCATGATTTCCATCCAAACAATTGTTTGCTATGATTTCCATCCAAACAATTGTTTGCCATGAATTCCATCCAAACAAAAAATTGTTTGCCATGAATTCCATCCAAACAATGGTTTCCAATGATTTCAATCCAAACAATTGTTTACCATGATTTCCACCTAAACAATATGCCAAACAATTATAGGCGTAGAACTTCATATCAAAACAATTGTTTGCCATGAATTCCATCAACATAATTGTTTGCTGTGATTTCCACCAACATAATTGTTTGCCATGATTTCCATCCAAACAATTGTTTACCATGATTTCCATCCAAACAATTGTTTGCTAGGATTTCCATCCAAACAATTATAGGCATAGAATTTCACCAAAACAATTGTTTGTCATGATATCCATCAAGACAATTGTTTGCTATGATTTCCACCAAAACAAAATTATGTTAGCAATGATTAATTTTTTTTTTACAAGAATTTAATCAAAACAATTGATTGTCAAGAATTTCTTTAAAGCAATCGCTTGCAAAAGATTTTATTATAACAACTGTTTGCCAAGAATCCTTTCAAAATTATTCCTACTCCTTTCTAAGCTAGCAGAGTTAACGAGAACATTAAAGACTCTCGAAGTCCCATAAACAGGATAGCAACCGATTCACTATCCCTGTAGTTGAAATCTCAGATATTATCAGAGAGAGAGAGAGAGAGAGAGAGAGAGAGAGAGAGAGAGAGAGAGAGAGAGAGAGAGAGAGAGAGAGAGAGATAATTTTTTTTGTCTTGTTACATAATAGAAACGTTCTGTGAATTGTATGACGGTGAAAACTGAGAGCATCAGAATTATGAATTCAATTGACAACCCTTTCCGCGGAAATGGTTTTAAGAGTTTCATGAAATGTTAAGGGTTTGATATTGGTTCGCCAGCAGAGGAAATAATGATTCAACGTTTGATTGTGACATCGTGTTCCGAACGTGTTTCCATGTATATTAAAGCGTGGGAGCAAAATAGAACGAGTTTCTCTTTTTATTACGCCCTCACAAAGACTTATAGACATATAATATATATATATATATATATTATATATATAATACATATATATAATAATAAATAAGATATATATTACATAATATAGATATTATAATAAATTTAAATTATAATATAATTATATATAAAAATTTAAAAATTTAATATAATATATATATATAGATTATAAGATATATATATATATATATATACATTATTATGTATGGATACAGATATTTACATATATCATATATTATATATATATATATATAGTATATATACATAATATATATAGATATATATATATAATATGGATATATATATATAACATATATATATATATATATATATATATATATATAAACATATATATATATGTAGGTATATATATATATCTATATATATATATATATATATATATATATACATTATATATATTATAATATAAATAATAATATATATATATAATAAATATAGATTATATAGATGTAGTATGTATATATACAATATAATATATATATATATATATATATATACATATGTATACCTGTTTGTGCGACCTTGCCAGTATACATATATACATAGTTAGGTATGTCTGTATATGTAAAGATTGATAAATATATACGTGCATGAGGTTGTACATTACTCCGCCCTGGTTGCAAACCGCACATACAACTATGTAACCAAGCACTTAAACTACCATGCCAAAAGCGCTCTAGTTAAACGAGCCATTTTCCCAAAGAAACTGAGAGTTACTCCCGGACATTTGAACACTCTTCTTTATATCAAATTAAGCAACGACTCCTTGGCTCTGTAATGATTAGGTGGCTCTGCTTTTTCGCGTGACAAGGCATTTCGTGTATGTTATACCACCTTCTAAGAGCAAATCAAATGATGGAACAACCATACATCTATGGCACCTATACATCCGCATACATACAGTGAGAGTACTACACACCCGGAAGTGGTAATGGAGATCTTAGAATAGGCATCTTTGAAGGCTGCCTGCGGTGGTCTTGCGGTTTCTTAAAACTCACTCTTTCGTGGCTAATATTAAAGATATCTTCGTCTGTGCGAGTATTTCTGTGTATGCTGTCTATTTCTATGCGAGTATTTATGTGTATGATGTGTATTTCTATGCGAGTATTTTTGTGTATGCTGTGTATTTCTACGCGAATATTTCAGTGTATGCTGAGTATTTTTATAGGAGTATTTCTGAGTATGCTGTGCATCTCAATGCGAGTATTTTTGTGTATGCTGTGTATTTCTACGCAAGTATTTCTGTGTATGTTGTGTATTTCTATGCAAGTATTTGTGTGTGCTGCGTATTTCTATGTGAGTATTTCAGTGTATGATGAGTATTTCTATGCGAGTATTTCTGTGTATGCTGTGTATTTCTATGCGAGTATTTCTGTGTATGTAGTGTATTTCTATGCGAGTATTTCTGTATATGCAGTGTATTTCTATGCGAGTATTTCTGTATATGCTGTGTATTTCTATGCGAGTATTTCTGTGTATGCTGTGTATTTCTATGCGAGTATTTCTGTGTATGTAGTGTATTTCTATGCGAGTATTTCTGTATATGCAGTGTATTTCTATGCGAGTATTTCTGTATATGCTGTATTTCTATGCGAGTATTTCTGTGTATGTGGTGTATTTCTATGCGAGTATTTCTGTATATGCAGTGTATTTCTATGCGAGTATTTCTATATATGCAGTGTATTTCTGTGTGAGTATTTCTGTGTATGCGGTGTATTTCTATGTGAGTATTTCTGTGTATGCTGTGTATTTCTATGCGAGTATTTCTGTGTATGCGGTGTATTTCTATGCGAGTATTTCTGTATATGCGGTGTATTTCTATGCGAGTATTTATGTGTATGCGGTGTATTCTATCGAGTATTTCTGTATATCTGTTTTTTCTATGCATTATTTCTGTATATCGTGGTATTTCTTTTAGCGGTATTTCGTGTATCTGTGGTATTTCTATTGCGCGTATTTATGTGTATGCTGCGTATTTCATGACGAGTATTTCTGTGTATTGATTTGTGTATTTCTATGCGAGCATTTCTGTGTATGCTGTGTATTTGTGTATTTCTATGCGAGTATTTCTGTGTATGCTGTATTTCTATGCGAGTATTTCTGTGTATGTTGTGTATTTCTATACGAGTATTTATGTGTATGCTGTGTATTTCTGTGCGAGTATTTCAGTGTATGCTGTGTATTTCTATGCGAGTATTTTTTAGCATGGTGAGTATTTCTATCCTAAAAAAAAAGGAGTTTATGCATTGTTATACCCTTATGAATTACAATCGTAACAGTGAATTCAATACCCAAGTTACAATTACGTACTGCAGCATTTTCAATCATAACATTTTTAGTCATTTGTTCCTAGATAAAAGTACTCATGCAGCATCAACACGCTTCGGAATATCAGAATAATTTCAAAGACAGGGATGTAATAAATCCCCCAGATGTTGCAGGTGTTCGTTACTGTTTTGACAAACACTTTTATGAAAAGTATTTCAGCCGTTTACAAGCAATCCTCAATGAAGCTTCCTGCATTTATTTCTTAAACGTCATGTACTGGGCTAAAAATGTTTAATGAATTAGGGGACCTTTAAGTACTTTAAAGCAAATAAATAAATGAATATGTATATATATATATATATATATATTATATATATATATATATATATTGATATATATATATATATATATATATATATATATATATACAGTAGTCATCTTTTAAGTGAACGTGATCTGGGATCAATATTCTTAATACCTCAAGTGACCTTCAAGTATTTAAAATATATATATATATATAATATATATATATATATATATATATATATATATATAATATATATATACCCCCTCTCTCTCTCTCTCTCTCTCGCTTCTCTCTCCTCTCTTCTCTCTCTCTCTCTCTCTCATCCCCCCTTCCCTCCACTGCCAACTTTCGTAATATGATAAAGACAGTCCCGCGAATAAAAAAAGACGACCCCACAACACATGAAAACGATATAATCTAAAGGTGAAAGGGAAGTCCTTATTGTTTGCAGCGCTTCATTTATTCACCGAAGAGATGATATTTAAGCCGCGGGATTCCGATCTTTTAGCCTAGCCATTGTTGGAATATTGCTCTCGCGTTCAGATGCCAGTTGCAACCTTGGATTTTTCAGTTCGGACAGAATGCTCTCGAGCGTTTTTCCCTTTCGGATAATGGTAATTATGAATTGAACTGAATTCCGAAGCGTTTCCCCTTTCCATCCGTCTTTCGTGAAATCATTTAATCGGGTTATATCCTCCTCATTCATCGGTGAGAATCCCCCTCTGTCAGGTTCCGGGGATTCTGCTCACTTTCCAGCGACGACGACGTTCATTTTGTCGATGTTCCGTGGTATCGCGTTGCCTAAAACATCATTTCAATTGGTCTGTTTCGTGGAAAATCGCGATTTTATTTAACTTGATGGTCAGGAGATGCTGCAACATTCCCATGAACTCTTTAGCATTCGTTAGGCTTATTTCTTGAAGTCTGGCAAACGTTTGCCTTTTCTCTGCTCAGCCTGGTATACATTTCCTTTCCCTCGTTCAAGTCTGGCAAACGTTGCCCTCGAGGTGAACTGAGAAGAAAAATCGCAAATAATATTCGACTGAATTGCTGCAAGTGCTACTATAGATCACTGACCAGTGAATGACCAAAAACGCCCAGCTGTCCACTATGAATTCCATTTATATTCCGATAGGAAATAAGAATTGAACCAACAGACTCAAAAATCTATTGTATGGTAAATCAATAAATGAAGCAAGTCTCAAGACACAGTGAACAATTCCTGAGAAAGTTAACAGCGATATTCCTAAGTAGCCTCATTTGAAATACCCCAAGAAGCTCAATTAGTAAGGATTATTCTTCAATGATGCGATGGGGGTGATGTAATGTTTCGCCTTTAGTAACGAAGAGTCTGTTTCAAGTAGAAACAGAGTTAGAGTTTCAAATTATTCGAGAGAAGGGATGAAGGACGAGTAGGAAATGCAAGATGGGTAAGGATCCTTTTCGAGGAGTTGAGAGAAATGGAAAGCGAGGCAGTGGAAAGAGGGTGGAGGGAAAAGCAACAGGAATGATAGCGGAAGAATACTTCGAGGCAGAATAAGACGGTAGGATATGTTAAGATATGTTTCAGAAGTGTGTTGAAAAATATCCTAATAATCGCTTTGGCAGGATGTTTCGATGACATGGAATTTTTACACGTGCTCATTTTGATACTTTGCTTTCATTCTGGAACGTTTAATCGTCTGAAATATATTTTTGGTTCAGATGTGGATAAATTCTTATATTTATTCCATTCAAGTGTTGAAAACGTTTGAGAAAAACCTGTTTCTTCAGCCCGGAGGAACTTCGCTGTTATTAAATACTAACTTGGCATTGAACCTTTTACGAATACAAGTTCTACCTTGTAAGAGAATTAATAAAAGTGTTGATGAGCAGGTAAATATAATTCTTCAAAAGATTCTCTCTCTCTCTCTCTCTCTCTCTCTCTCTCCTCCTCCTCCTCCTCCTCCTCCTCCTCCTCCTCCTCCTGAACGAGAAAGGACAGAAGGGGGAGTGGGTGAGTTCCCTAAAAATCCAATGTGCCTCTGTTGATCTAAGTAGAGTCATAACAAGACTGAATAAGTTATTGTTTATTTTTGACACAAAGGGAGGGCAAACACAGAGGCGAGAAGGTAGAATTGGCGAATGGTATATTAGGTAATGTTTAATTGTACAGCAGTTGAATGGTTATTGAGGGTTGACGACAAGTGTTTAATGAATAGGTACTATGTTATTATATACCTAGTTGTTAGATGACTGTTGTGGGTTAAGGCAAGGTGGAAGGAGAAAAAAAGAGAAAACTAGATGTGATTGGTCATTGTTCTGCCTAGATATACACCATCAAAATGTGAGGGCCTCCACGAGGTAATCCTCTCTCTCTCTCTCTCTCTCTCTCTCTCAAACTGAGCTGTATCTGAACATTTGCCCAAAAATGAAGTAAACGTATTCGAATACTATGATTATCCAAATGACTGAAATAAAATCTTTATACGTAGCGCTATTACTGGACGTTCACGTCGAAAATTAACATCGGGAATTAGCGTACATAGTAATGATAGCAAAAAAAGATGGCCTCACTTCAAGCGCAGGTCATAAGCCTTCTTATTCCAGTCTCCGTTAAAGTCATAAACGTTCAGTTTACGTAACGTTTTTTCTGTGACGATTAACCTGAAAAACGTTCTTACATTACCTGTACAATACAAGTAGAAAAGATAGCCATTGATTTCAGTAAGCAGGTTGTATCAGTACTCATCTTAGTGATATACAGATGTATGCTTATCTATATTCATGCATACATGCAAAGAAACTTTGCAGATTTTCACCCTGTCTGTTTGTCGG
>NC_087206.1:14545813-14548313 GCF_015104395.2 Macrobrachium nipponense
ATATATATATTGATATATATATATATAGATATATATATATATAGCTATATAGTATATACTCTATATATATATATATATATATATATCTATATATATATATATATAGTATATATATATATATCATATATGTATATGATATCATATATATAGATATATATATACTATAGATATCTATAGTATATATCATCTATATATATAAATAGATATATATATATATGATATATATATATATATACTATAATATGATATATATATATATACTATATCTATCATATATATATATATATATATCTATATATATATATATAATATACTATATGTATATATATATAATATATCTACTCATATATATATCTAGATATATATATTAGATAATCATAGATATCTACAGATATTATTATATAGATTATATATATAGATATTTATATTTTAGATTACTATATATATATATCTATATAATATATTTGAGATAATTAGATAATTATATATCGATGAAATATATAATATATATATGTATAATAATATATATATAGTATCAGAATATATCTATGATTATATATATATCTATATATATATAATATGTATATTATATATAATTATAGATAATAAATATATATATATATATATTATATATTTATATATAGTATAATATCTAGATATATAATATATATATATATATATTATATATATCTATATATATATATCTATTTATATATAATATAGATATTAAGATATACTATATATATATATCTTATAATATATATATTGATAATATATAATTATTATAATAAATATATATATTATCTATATTACTATATAGATAGATATATATATATGATATATAGATATATATATATATATATATAGATATAGATATTATATATATATACATATATATATAATATATCATATATTATACCTATATATATATATACGATTATAAATATATATACTATACATATTAATATCTATATCTATATATATATATATATATATATATATATATAATCATATAATATATCTATTATATCCTAATATCTAATATATCAGATAATAAGATATAGATATAGAATTATCATATATATATATATATCATGTATATATATATAGCTATATATATAGTTATATATTATATATTATATATATATATATATATTATATATATATATAACTATATATATATATATATATATATATATATAGTATATATATATACGATATATATAGTTAATAATATATCTATAGATAGATCATATAGTATATATATTAATAGTATATTATATATACATATATAGCTATATATATAATGAAAGATATATATAGTTATAGATTAATATATATATATATATATATATATATA
The DNA here is from genome assembly GCF_015104395.2 of Macrobrachium nipponense. Classification (NCBI taxonomy): domain Eukaryota; kingdom Metazoa; phylum Arthropoda; class Malacostraca; order Decapoda; family Palaemonidae; genus Macrobrachium; species Macrobrachium nipponense. The sequence continues at coordinate 14,547,174 of NC_087206.1, forward strand.
TATATATATATATATATATATATATGAGTGTGTGTATGTTTGATTTTCCTGATTTATCAGCCACCTTCAGTTAGTCCCAATTTATAACTGTAAAAAATTGAAACAAATGGAGCAATTTAAACTGCCGCAGCGGCTTTGTATCTTTCACTTGTGTTCCGCTTTGATCTTTCAAACACCGAATCATTTTTGGACTGTTGGAGAGAAGTGTCATAATTATTATTCTTTTATCTGTCATTTCACCAGATTTTCTTTTTTTTTTTCACCGTAACCTTTTGTGACAGGGGAGGGGGGGGGGGATTAAAAAAAAAAAGGATTCATATTTTCGTTTCTCCACATTCTTAGAACTCAGGCCTTATAAGCAAAAGTCAAGACTTTAAAAAGTCACAGATTTCTAGAAACGTTAGCATATAAACTGGACGGTTTCACCATCAGCATACATCGTGAAACATCCTACGGATATTTCTGTCCAGATGACGGTTGGATTAATAGCGAGATAATTTTACGGCATCAGAAATACATTCATCCCGCCGACGATGAATTCATTTGCTCTACCTCGGTCCGGTTACCCGATAATGGACGAATCCTTCCAAATATCCTGAACAGGATTCGTGAAATTACGAATCGGTTAGGACAGCTTTCATAGACTGGAATACCTGTGCCAGGTGTCGTAAGTCCTTTTTTTTTCAAATTGTATTATATTTATATTATTCAACATTTTAGGTAATAATCTTAGTATTCTTTATTTAGGTACTTTTCTATAATGGTGGTAATAGCAGTGCATTAAATCAGTTTTAGTTTTCCGTAAAAGGAAACAATTGAGATGGCTTTGTCTGTCCGTCCGCACGTTTTCCGTCCGCTCTTAGATCTTAAAAACTACTGAGGCTAGAGGGCTGCAAATTGATATGTTGATTATTCACCCTCCAATCATCAAACATACCAAATTGCAGCCCTCTAGCCCCAGTAGTTGTTTTTTTTTAATTTTTTTATTTAATGGTAAAGTTTGCCATGGTTGTGTGTCTGTCACCGCAACGACACGAGCCACTACGGCCGGCTGAGTGTTTCAGACAGCATTATACGCTGTACAGGACGCTTAATTGCGCCGAAGAAACTTCGGCGCATTTGTTACTTGTTATTCTGGTT
>NC_087206.1:14558313-14573313 GCF_015104395.2 Macrobrachium nipponense
ATATATATATATATATATATATATATATATATATATATATATATATATTCCTCTTTCAAAATATTTCAGTAGCGATTTAGGCAATTATTAGTTTTGAATCAATTGACCCACTGGCAAAAGTAATTGGATTTCAAAGCCTAGAGTAATGAATTAAAAAAAATTTACTTTCAGGTAATTGTATTATTATGCTCTGAATAATTTTCTGTCAAAACCGAATACAAATTGATTTCATAAAACGAACTCATACATTCAGCCAGGTTATTGAAAAAGTGTCATGCGTATGATTTCATTTGAGTAAGTGACACCCTTTTCCACAATTATGAAGGGCACCTTGCTGATCTTTTGTTCCCTATTGTTAGTTCATATGCACACGGATTCAGCATTATGGCCTCAACCGAAAAACCAATAAATTTAATCGTTTGGGTGATTATTCAGTGCTATCATCAATGAACCCAGGAACAACAGCAATAAATCTAATTGACCCGGTTATACATTACCGTGATCAGAAGCAGAAAGGTTTTGTTTTTCAATCTAAAAACCACTAAAGGCTTATTGACAATCAAGAAAAACCCCAAATGCACAATAAATCGTTAGTTCTGTTGAATTTGCTTTGATTGATCGTAACCAGAAAAGTTAGTCAATGTATCAGGCACACAGTCGTTAAATTTACTTGAGTTATGGATAAATTGAAATGCCAGATCACATATGGACTCGCTAACAGACACAATCCAGTGTCAAATGAAACACATGATCTTCAGATCATACCCTTCACGACGGTCCGAGTAAAAATCAAAGAAGTATTCTTTTAGATGTGGTGTAAATTTGTACATTTCGAAATAAGCAAAACCTTAAATAAAAAAAATTATATTATACTTGGTTATTCTTACTGTAAGAAAAAGATCAATATTAGACTTTATCCTTTTATAGTTTTACATAATGGCAAGATTATTACCTACAATGTTGAAGCAAAATTGATAATATACAAAAAAGGACTTATAACACAATACATTGCGTAGATATTCAAATCAGTTGCTCCATTCTAACAGTCCAATAATTTCATGAGACCTGTTCAGGATTTTTTTTTTTTTGGAAGGATTCGTCCATTATCGGATACGAGGAGGAGGAAATGAATATTAATATATTTCTAATACTTTAAAATTCTTCCTCTATTAATTTGACTGTGGTGAGTCTTCTCAGAAGCACCAGTAGGAGGTTTCATGATAGTTGCTGTTGCCGAAACCCTTTGATTTACATGATAACCTTACCAAAAAAATAAAGAATCTTTTTGAAGTCGTGACATTTGATAAACAAGACTTAAGTTCTGAGGAGGTGAAGAATGGAAATTGTGATTCCTTTTCCATTTTTGTCAGCTGTCTGTTACAAAAGGCTAAGTTTGTTAAATGAAAAACAAAACAAAAAAGGTTCTATCTGTTGAAATGACAGATAAAAGACTAAACATAATGACACTTCTCTCCAACAGGCCAAAAATGATTTACTGTTTGAAAGATCAAAGCGGAACACAAGTGAAAGATACAAAGCCACAGCGACAGTTTAAATAGTGTCATGTGTTTCAAAATTTCTTGTTTTCAATTGTGGCTGACTGAATGTGGTTGACAGATCAGGAAATAAAAACATGAACACCTACATACACACAAACAAATATATATATTAACACCACATATGCTATAATTATTATATAATATTAATATATATATATAGTATATAGGTATATAGGGAAAATAAATAATATCTACTATACCTAATATATACTATTATATAGTATTATTATATTACATATACAGTATCATTATATACACTACATATATATGTGTGTACATACATACGTGCACACATAATACATGTGTGTGTCAATGTGTACATATTTTCCTATCTTAATCTCTAAGCCATTTGCAACCTTCCATCTTTCTGTTGATTCATGAATATGTATATTATGTATTAGGAGAGGGGGAAAGAGGTAATCGCTGGTCTTATGCAAAACATATTCAAGTGCATTTATAATCAACTACTGCGCCTCAGAGACAGTGCAAAGTACACTGACAAAAATAGCCAACTGCAGAGGCTACGAAGATCAATAATATTGACATAACAAACCAGGAAAATATAGCTAAATGTGAATTATTTTATCATCAAAACCAATCGCAGCCCTAAATGAAACTGGCTTCACCCAGATTGCACGTTTATGAAATAAATACGTATCATATTTGGATTTGATTAAATTGATGTAATCTATTTTTTTTTCTGGATGATTCAGTTATTTGCTCTGCGTGAAATTCATCGCATTTGGTAAACAGTTTTTATAAACATATAAAAGTGTACCGATTTATTATCGAAGGTTAATGGAGTTGTAGTTGCTTATCTACCGTAATGCATTTCCAGATCAATCTAGAACATTCAATCATGTGAAATTTGCATATAAGTAATAGGAGCGAATAAAAACTCACATTTATACTTGAAGATATGTAAGGGAATCACTTAAAAACTCACTCATTTGGGAAGTATAAATTGCATACGATTATTATTTCTGTTAAATAGATCATAACCGTAAATAAATTAACAGATACAATATTTCATTATAATCCAGTTTTTACAGATTTGCAGAACAGACAAGTATCGCAATAAAAAGAAAATAAATAAGTAAATACATAGATATTTGGAAGCGGGCTCATTTCAAAATTATAATGAGATCCATTTAAGAACAAGAAGACACCGAGATTACAAAAATAGATAAGGATATTTAATGGTGCAAAGAGATACTCCTCAAGCAAAGCTATAAGTCTTGTCTGTAAGTCTCTCCTTGTGTAATATGATGTTTCTGAATATTATGAATATCATGCAATGACTGCTCATCGAACAGAGTACGTCTGCTTAATAAATCATATTCCCTGTGGAATTTCTCGGACTGAGAGTTACGATGGACGGTATAATAAAAGCCTCAAATATGTGTTGTTAATTTACTAAATGTCACCGTACACGATGCTGCAAATGTTACAGTAAGACTGTGAAACCAGAGATTTCACGAAATCCCTGAAGTTTTCAGTGAATTCGTGAAATTACCAGTTCACTTAGGGATATTTGATGACGGAGGGCTGGTGCTATACACGGCGAAACAGTGATTCCTCTACACTGTTTCTGTGTTTAGTTCTATAGTAGATTCACATCAACCGTGCATTTTATGTCTAGGCCAGTCCCTTACGAAGCTCCTGATTGGCTGTTGATAAGCTAATCACAGGGTTGGAAACTTTAAGTCTCTCTCGAGAGTTCATATATGCAGGATGTATGTTCCACCTCTCCTGAGGGATACTTTTGAAAGACGTATCCCTCAGGAGAGGTGGAAAATAGATCTTAACCATGTGAACTCTCGAGAGATACTGAGAGTTTCCAGCCCTGTGATTGGCTTATCAACAGCTAATCAGCAGCGTCGTAAGGGACTGGCCTAGACATCAAATGCACGGTTGATGTGAATCAACTTTAGCTCCACGGGATCCAATGTTCCTAAGTGAATTGGTGGTTTCATGAATTTCCTGAGAATTTCAGGGATTTCGTGAAATCACTGGTTTCACAATCTTACTGTAAAGTATCTTCTGTAACTGTAAATAGGCTATTCAAGAACTCTGAATTAATCCCATTTGTGGTTAATGTTAGCAAATAGCCTTTCGCTAAACAGTAATTTATTGACGGTAAAATAAAAGCTTAAAATATATGTTCTTACTTTACTAATTGTCATCTGTACATGATCCTGTATAAATGTATATAAGAGCTGGGAATTCATCCAGTTTATGGTAAAAAACAGCAAATGACATTTCTCTTAACAGTAATTTATTAACTACCTTCCTGATATATTAGTCTCCTAACTAGTTACGCCAACCTTTGATTGCTGAATAAGAATGAAATACATCGTTCTGGGTTTCTATATACACTTCTACATAATTTCCTTTTATAATTCACCTTTGACGAGTCATTCTTTTTGGAAAACGAAAGAAGTCGTTCTAGGAATGATAGTGTGAGTTAGATATTACCTTTTTTTTTTTTACTGAAATATACAAAAAAAATTCTTATTCTAATAATAATAATAATAATAATAATAATAATAATAATAATAATAATAATAATAACAATATGTGTCTTAAAATGAAAAAACAAGTCTACAATTAAGTAAGTGTGCAAAAATATTTAAAAAGAAACCTATACTGGAAAACAGCTAGCTTTAATTTTATAATATATTTGTGCAGTTACACAACTGTGGGGTTGTTTCTCCAATAATAATAACGCTGATACAATCAGACTGATCTTTGTGAAAACTCCTTCCATTATTACCAAACAGAAGCGCCAAGATTTCCAATAACTAATCAGGTTCTCATTGCACTAATGGCGCAGGATTGCTGTGCATCTGACGCTGCTAATAATTCTCCAGTCGCCTCATAATCTGGAGCCTCCATTAAGACGCGTATCCCTCCAAATGAGCTGTTTGTAAATTCAGCGTATTATATATATTCGCCTTGTTCTCAACAATGACCCAAAACCAACTTTGTAAATTGTCGTAAGAGCTTCAGAAGAATTTCTGGGATTCACGGGAAGAGGTATTACAAAAATGGCTCATATGAGAGTATACAATTAGAGAGAGAGAGAGAGAGAGAGAGAGAGAGATTATATATATATATATATATATATATATATATATATATATATATATATATATATATATATATATATATATATATACATATATATATATATATATATATATATACTACTATTATATATATATATATATAGCTATATATATATAGATATATAGTATATATGTATATATATATATATATATATATATATGTATGTATGTATGTATGTATGTATGTATGTATGTATGTATGTATGATAGAAAAACAAAAAGAGTAAAAGTAATTAAATAAAAGTTATCAAGAAGTTAATTTTGCAATTAATAAGAACGTTGGACTGAACGGGATTTATCATCTGAGCCAAGAAGTCACCGTCAACCTTTTGAAAAACCCTAAAAGAAAATAAATTGACTTCAACTTAGTATGAAAAAGCGAAAATTTATTCTTAAAAAAGCTCATCGAACAATTATCTCCCCTACGAGTAAAAAAAGTTTGACCAAACGAAGAGGTCAACGTCAATCTTTTGAAAACTTATTGATACAAAAATAACTAGATTTCAGCTTCCCATTATGAAGTCAAAATTAATTCAAAGGAAAAACAATCGAACAGTTAATTTTGCTTTTGACTGAGACGTTGTACTGGATGAAACTTATCAAATGATCCAAGGTGTCAACGCCATTCTTGTGGAAACTCACAAAACGTAAATAAACCAACATCAACCTCCTATTATCAAACAAAAATGAAATGAAGACCATCGAACAGATTAAAATTAATTATATATATATATATATATATATATATATATATTATATATATATATATTTATATATATATACTATATATATATATATATAATATATAAACGTCCGTTTGGTCAGAACTTAACATCAGAGCCAAGAGGTCAAAGTCGGCCTTTAGAAAACCTGCAAAACCAAAATGACACGACCTCAATCTCGTATTATCAAACAAAAATTGATTTAAAAAATCCATCTGACAGTGAATTTTACAATTGATAAGAACGCTGGACTGAACGAGTCAAGAGGTCAACGTAAGTCTTTTGAAAACCAATAAAAAGAAAAAAAATATCTACCAACTTCAACCTCCTATTATCAAAGGAAGTATTCAGCGAGGAACTGCTAATAAAAAGGGAATGTTTCATAGGAAAGATTCATTCGTGTGATGGGAAGCCATCAGCTGCTGGATGTGTCTGTGTATCCATTGCTTGTGTGCGTGTTTGTGTGTGGCTTTCGCGTGTGCGTGTGTGCGTGTATGTATGATGTGTATGATACCGGACGTACGGATGTGTGTGTGTGGATTTTCCAAAATCGAATTAATACATTGAAAAAGGGAAACGACATGAATATTCAATCAGCTCCGCTTGGAAAACATGTTTGCTCTTTTCGGGCGAGGTGGTTCTTATGCCGTGAGCGAATAACCATCCTGATTTATCCGTGGTTGCTGATCAGATACAATGATGGTACCGTTTTAAAGTCCTTCGTTTTCCCTTTTCTTAATTTACTGGTCCTGTTTATTATTATTATTATCATCATCATTATTATTATTATTAATATTATTATTATTATATTATTATTATTATTATTATTATTATATTATATATATGTATATATATATATATATATATATATATATATATATATATATATATATATATATATTAGAGAGAGAGAGAGAGAGAGAGAGAGAGAGAGAGAGAGAGAGAGAGAGAGAGAGAAAATTAATTCCATTTGGTTCTTATGATTTGTAGTGACAAGCGTATCTCCGACCCAACACACCCCACCGACTATAAGAGCTATGACAAAATTGCGATACTAGGTGGCTTTGTGGCTATTACAATTACGTACTCATGCATGCATACACTCTCATAATACATACATACATACCTATATATATATATATTATATATATATATATATATATATATATATATATATATATATATATATATATACTATATATATATATATATATATATATATATATATAGATATATATATAGACAAACATATATATATATATATATATATATATATATATAGATATATATATATATAGACACACATATATATATATAGAATATATATATATATATATATATATATATATATATATATATATAGTATATGTCTAATATATATATATATATATATATATATATATATATATATATATATATATATATATATATATATATATATATATATATATATATATAGACATATATATATATATATATATATATATATATATATATATATATATATATATATATATATATATATATATATAGACATATATATATATATATATATATATATATATATATATATATATAGACATATATATATTATTATATATTGCTACTGTCAAAATGCATATTTCCCCTCTTTGAAATGTTATGTAGAATTGTGTAACATTTTTTCAGATTCCTAGATAGCTTAGAGATAGGATGTTTTAAAAATGTGTGTTCAGATTTCGCATAACATATTGTAAAAGAATATATATATAACATAGTACGTAAAAAGAGAGATTTTCTTTGTCTGTTCAAAGCTATAATTGTTTCAGTAACTTTTCATCTCCCACAGATTAAGAGGGCTCGATTCTTCACGTTGTTATCAAAATATGTCAATCTTAATTATCGCTCAACCTCCGTTTCGATCGGGTACGTGTCTGTTGAGCAGAATCGTCCTATACGTGTATGTCTTTGATCAAAGCCACGTGGAGATAACACATTTTGTGAGTAAGATTGCGTAAGATTTCGAATCTTCTAGAAGCATTATTGTCTCAAAATGTTTTGTCATCTGCCATGTCCAGTTTCCGTAAGAAAAAGAGATTCATTATATCTTAGAACCGCGAGGCGATCAGATCTCTCTCTCTCTCTCTCTCTCTCTCTCTCTGTCTCTCTCTCTCTCTCTCACGACATGCTTGAGATTATATTAGCGTAACGTACATTGGTCACTCGTAACTTAGAATTTCATATTTGATATTTCTTAGAGTTTGTTTAGTGTTATTTAGTGTTTTTGTGGAATCTGAACAAACATTGTTTCGTAACGGCGCCTGGTTTTTGGTAAAGGGAAACAAGCCTGCAGCAAAGAAAGAAGTTGGTATACCAAGGTAAAGTGTGTTATATTTTTATTAGTTGCAACTAATAATGGATAAGAACTGTGGTTAACTAATAACGGATAGGAACTGTGGTTAACTAATAACTGATAGGAACAGTGGTTAACTAATAACAGATGGTTACGAAGGTTTGGTAAAAACTGATGGTTACAATGTTTTGAGTGTAAACATTTACACTTTTACACATTGCGAATTTTTGTGTTTTATGTTTGTTCCTTTGTTTGTGTACTTGTTCATTTTCTTATTGAAGTGTGCCTTTTTATTTTATATTTTCATTTGCATTCACAATTTAATTGACTTAGTTATTTTCATTGCTTAATCATTGCACATTTAATTAAATTTAACACTTGTGAGTTAATTTGCATTTACTTAGAATTCTTTTCAAGTTTTATTATTGTTAAGCACTTGTTAATTAATTTCAAATTTTCTATAATTCTCTAACACTTTTGAATGTCAATTGAATTAATTTTCTTGAATTTTGTGATAAATTAATTTTGATTTAATTTTACCTAATTTGATTCAAGAATTAATTAAACTTTACTTTGTTTTCAAGTAACAGTATTTTCCCTGATATTGTGAATTTTACTTATAAATTTTGAATTTAATAATAAATTTTTGTATTTAAAATTTTTATAAGTATTTCATTTCTAACCAGTATATTTGCATTTGATTATATTTATGATAGTTAGAAACATAGAGTGGTAATTGATTTGCTTTCCTTCAATTTACTTGAAGTGTCTTAGAACTAGGGAAGTACTTAGACTTCTAAGATCAGGGAAATACTTAGACTTTTAAAGTTGTTGATGGAGTGATGCCCTTTGATCAATTTAATTACTTACAAGATTACCTCACACCTGTTTTGATGAACTTAGTCTGATTTTCTGTAATACTGGTAAGTTGTTAAGGGATCACTGTTGCCTTTAGAGTATTCAGTCGTTTAATACCTGTTATGAGGGTCAGGTGTCTGCCTTTTGGTGAGGTAATAATTAATGAATGGTAACCAGATAATTGGTACTTCGTAACACTGTATTAATGGTGCCCAGACCCGGGAAAGCAGATTTCATTATCACTCTAGAATATACTGGTGGTGTTAGGGATATATTTTGTTAGGAGAGTGACCATATAGTTTTTGTTTTGCATTTATTGTATAGAATTGTAAGTTGATAACTTAAAGAGGAAAATGGCTCAGTTCAAGGTTCAGGAATTTTTAGCAGCCCCCTCCATCCAAGTTTTGTCCGAAACCACTCTGACTAAGGCACAGTGGAGCGCTTTAGCAGTGGCATGTGGTGGATATGTGTCTACTAGTATGGTAAAGGCACAAATAAGATGTATTGCTATGGAATCATTGATAAACTCTGGTAGAATAACTGATGAAGATGAGTTAGAATTGGCTCAAGAGTTGTTAAATGTAACACGTGCTGATCTCATAAATAAACAAGCAGAAAAGAAAGAGAATAGTGATGCAGAGTTAGAGCTTAGACACATTGAAGCAGAAGAGAATTTGATTAAGCTAAAAATGCTTGCTGAAAGAGAGAGAATGCAAGCTGAAAGAGAAAGAATAGACAGGGAAAAACAAGAAAGAAGAGAAAGAGAAGAAGAAAAAGCAGCAGAAGAGGAAAGAGAAAGGATAAAAGAGGAAAGAGAAATCGCAAGACATGAAAGGGAAATGGAATTAATAAAAGCTAGATCCACATTACCTGTAACACAGTCTAACCCTAACCAAGGTAATCAAGACCCTGTATTTGATGTAGTGAGAGTACAGAAATTAATCCCTAAGTTTACTGAGGAAGCTCCAGATGAGTTTTTTTATCACTTTGAGAAAGTGGCTTCAGGTATGGGATGGCCAGAGGATAAATGGTCAGTTTTGCTACAAAGTGTCTTGATTGGTAAAGGGAGAGGTGCTTATCTAGCCTTAACAGCTGACCAGTGTAAAGACTACAAGGTACTTAAACACAGTGTGCTACAAGTTTACCAGATGACCCCAGAGTACTACAATGAAAGATTCAGAAATTTAAGAAAAGATGAGAAGGGAACATTCTTAAATTATGCTTACGAAGTGAGAAGGTGTTTCAGACATTGGTTAGAAGCTGCTAAAAAAAAAGTTAAAAAAAAAAAAAAACTTTTGATGAGTTAGAAGAGTTACTTGTTCTTGAACAGTATCTTAAGGGAATTCCTGAACATATAAGAGCCTATTTAAGAGAGAGAGAGGTGAAGCAACTTGACAAAGCTGCTACACTGAGTGAAGATTACAATATAATCAGTAGTAAACGTAATTACAATGTCAAGTACCAGAGTCAACAACGCCCAGGTTTTAAGTCTTATCCAAATAACAGGAACAAATTTAATGGGAAACCTACAAGTGATACTACCAAGAGTACACAAGGTAATACAACTCAGCAAGGTAATGTGAAATACTCATCCAGTTTTTCAAGACAATTACAGAACCTAATGTTGTCTGTTTCAAGTGTGGAAGAGTAGGACACTACAGTCAAGAGTGTTACTGGAATCAACAGCAGTCAAAACCAGTTGGTCAAGTTGTGAAAGGTGACCAGGTGAAACAAACTACGAAGATCAGCGTGGGAAAGAATCAGACTCCAGAAAAGAATGAAACTAAACAAGCTGAATGTTTAGCAACCAGTGGAAATGTTACCTCAAGCAGTGAGTGGCTTAGCAGTGTGGAGGCTTTTAAGCTATATATCTATGAGGGTATGCTGTCAACTCAAGAAGGAAGTATGCAGGTACCAGTCAAGATATTACGTGATACAGGGAGTAACCATAGTGTGGTAGTACGTGGTTCTCTCCCTCAGTTGGAGAAGAGTCTCACAGGAGATCCAGTTATTTTGAAGGGTATGGGAGGAGAGGAAGTAACTCCTATATGCCGCTTACACCTGTCATGTGAATTGGTGACAGGGAATGTTGATTTCGCTTTAAAGGACTCACTGGCTGTGGAAGGTGTACATGTTCTGTTTGGGGAATGAAGTTGGTGGTGTGCCATATATTCCTTGTAACAAACCATTGAGGTTTAGTCCTACACTAGAGTTGGAGAAGAATAACCCCCACCTGTTTCCTGGTTGTGTAACTACCAGAAGTATGAAGTGGACTACGACTGCAAGTGAAGAAACTGAGGATTTACACACCCAAGTAGGATCAAGTGAAGGATCTTTGTGCTTAGAAGAATTATTCCAGGGAAGTGAAGTTTCCCATAATGCTGACCAAGAAGAGATTTCCCAAGAAGATGAAGACGACGACGACGATGAAGAAGAAGAACCTGATGTTCCTGAAGAGACTCCGAGTAGTCAAAGTGTTCCTGAAGACAGTAGTGAAACTACAGTAGCTGAGTTAGCAGATATTGAGAATTCAACCCTTGAAGTTGGTCAAGTGACAAGAGAGAAGCTGACGGACTTGCAGAAGAAGGATGCATCGTTAACTGATTTGTTCTTCAGAGTTGTTGATCGAGAAGAGATGCAACAAACTCCTACCTGTTACTATCTGAAGGAAGGTTTGCTGATGAGGAAGTATAGACCTACAGATATACCAGGAGATGCTGTATGGGGCGAATATCATCAAATTTTGATTCCATATCCATTGAGAAAGCAAGTGGTTGCAGTAGCTCATGAGTCAGAACATATGGGAATCAGGAAGACTGTGGAGAAGATCATGAAATATTTTTTTCTGGCCTGGACTTCACAAAGATGTCAGCAGGTTTTGTCGTGAGTGTCATACCTGCCAGATAGCTGGAAAACCGAATGAAACCATCAAGAAAGTCCCCCTACAACCTATAGAAGTTAGAGGAGAACCCTTTAGCAAAGTGATTATAGATATGGTTGGACCACTGCGAAGAAAAAAAGAAAAAGGAAATGAGTATTTGTTAACATTAATGTGTCCTGTGACAAGATATCCAGAAGCAATCCCTGTTAGAAACATATCTGCCAAGATAGTTGCTGAAAAACTTGTGGAGTTTTTCTCAAAGTTTGGTATACCAGAAATAGTACAAAGTGACAGAGGAACAAACTTTACTTCAAAGTTATTCCAGGATGTGATGAATTTGTTAGGAGTGAAACAACAGTTATCCACTGCCTATCATCCAGAAACTCAAGGTGCCTTGGAAAGGTTCCACCAGACATTGAAAAGTATGCTGACAAAGTATTGTTCTGAGTCAGAGAATGGGATGTTGGTTTACCATTAATGTTGTTTGAAGTTAGGAATGCTTATCAAGAAAGTATGGAATGTTCACCTAATGAGATGATTTTTGGAAGAGAAGTTAGAGGACCGTTGAAGATTCTTGCAGAAAATTGGGAAGAAAATCAAGAGGAAAGCCAAGGAGATTATGTGAAGAACTTAAGGAAAAGGTTGAAAGAGATTAGAAAATTCTCTTTAGAAAACTTGAAAATGAGTCAAGAGAAAATGAAAAGGAGATTTGATGCTAAGACTAAGCTAAGAAGTTTTAGTGTTGGTCAACCAGTGTTAGTGTTCTTACCTGTCAAGAGATTTCCCTCACTAATAATTCAAGGTCCTTACAAGATCATTCAGAAGTTGAGTGATAGAACTTATGTGATTGAAACACCAGAAAGAAGAAGAAGACAAAGGAAGATACATGTGAACCTCTTGAAAACTTATTTCTCAGAAACTAAAACTGAAACTGTGTCAGTAACCCAAACAACTTTATCTACAGAAGATGATAATGGCTACGAATTGGGAGCTGCAAGCAAGATGAATAATTCTTCAATTTTGGAAAATTTGGAGGATAAACTGAAACATCTGAGTGTTGAACAGGGTGAAGACTTAAGTGACGTATTAGAAGTTTTCCAGAAATTTTTTCAGATGTGCCTAGACGTACTGATCTGACCAAGCATGAAATCAAGATTCAAGAAGATGGAAGACCTTTCAAGCAAAGAGCCTATCGCTTATCACCGTATCATCGAGATGTTTTGAAGAAGGAAGTTGAGTATTTGCTGCAACATGGATTAGCAGAACCCAGTTCAAGTCACTTCAGTTCTCCATGTGCGACAGTGAAGAAACCAGATGGTTCATTTCGGATGTGTAATGATTATATGAAGCTGAATTCTATCAGTGTGGCTGATAATTATCCTTAGCCTCTTATAGATCAGTTACTTGACAATATTGGGCAAGCCAAGTTTGTTTCCAAGATAGACTTGTTGAAGGGATATTATCAAATTCCCTTAGATAAGAATTCGAAGTTGCTGTCAGCTTTTATTACTCCATTTGGACTGTATCAGTATACTGTTCTGCCGTTTGGTCTGATGAATGCACCGGCAACATTTCAACGAGTGATGGATCAACTGCTAGGATCGATAGAAGGAGTAGGTGTATACCTGGATGACATCATGATTTACTCTACAACGTGGGAAGAACATCTGAAGATTCTGAGGAAAGTTTTCAAGAAACTACAAGAAGCAGGATTAACAGTCAACTTAGAGAAGAGTGAGTTTGGCAAGGCAACTGTACAGTATCTTGGGTTTGAAGTTGGGAAAGGCCTTCTTGCTCCAGTAAATGCTAATGTAGAAGGTATCCATAAGGCTACCCCACCTACTACCAGGAAACAGCTACAGAGATTTTTAGGCATGGCTGGATTTTATCGTCGTTTCTGCCCAAATTTCTCAGCCATAGTAGCTCCCTTGACAGACTTGACTAGTCCCAAAGCTAAGTTTGTTTGGACTCCAGAGTGTCAAGAATCCTTTGAGAAGGTAAAAGCCATTTTAACTTCAAGACCAGTACTTCAAGCTCCAGACTTCGACAAGAAATTTGTGATACAAGTTGATGCGTCGGACTGTGGTGTTGGAGCTGTTCTACTTCAAGAAGATGAAAATAATATCTACCATCCTGTGTGCTTCATGTCTACAAAATTGAAAAAACATCAGAAAGTATACTCGACAATCGAGAGGGAGACTTTAGCCTTAATCACAGCATTGAAAAAATTTGAAGTGTATGTGAATAGACCTAGGAATGAGGAAATTTTAGTGTTGTCTGATCACAATCCACTATCATTCATCCAGAAAATGAAAAACCATAATCAAAGACTGACCAGGTGGTCTTTGTGCTTGCAACAGTATAACTTAAGAGTGCAGCACATTAGTGGCAAAAACAATGTAGTTGCTGATTATTTATCTCGTTGCGAATCGTTGGATTCAACACCGTGATAAAAGATCTTCTCGGGGGAGGTATATTATATATAGCTACTGTCAAAATGCATATTTCCCCTCTTTGAAATGTTATGTAGAATTGTGCAACATTTTTTTTCAGATTCCTAGATAGCTTGAGATAGGATGTTTAAAAATGTGTGTTCAGATTTCGCATAACATATTGTAAAAGAATATATATATAACGTAGTACGTAAAAAGAGAAAGATTTTCTTTGTCTGTTCAAAGCTATAATTGTTTCAGTAACTTTTCATCTCCCAGAGATTAAGAGGGCTCGATTCTTCGCGTTGTTATCAAAATATGTCAATCTTAATTATCGCTCAACCTCCGTTTCGATTGGGTACGTGTCTGTTGAGCAGAATTGTCTTATATGTGTATGTCTTTGATCAAAGCCACGTGGAGATTACACATTTTGTGAGTAAGATTGCATAAGATTTTGAAGCTTCTAGAAGCATTATTGTCTCAAAATGTTTTGTCATCTGCCATGTCCAGTTTCCGTAAGAAAAAGAAATTCATTATATCTTAGAACCGCGAGGCGATCAGATCTCTCTCTCTCTCTCTCTCTCTCTCTCTCTCTCTCTCTCTCTCTCTCTCTCCCACGACATCCTTGAGATTATATTAGCGTAACATACATTGGTCACTCGTAACTTAGAAATTTCATATTTGATATTTCTTAGAGTTTGTTTAGTGTTATTTAGTGTTTTTGTGGAATCTGAACAAACATTGTTTCGTAACGGCGCCTGGTTTTTGGTAAAGGGAAACAAGCCTGCAGCAAAGAAAGAAGTTGGTATACCAAGGTAAAGTGTGTTATATTTTTATTAGTTGCAACTAATAATGGATAAGAACTGTGGTTAACTAATAACGGATAGGAACTGTGGTTAACTAATAACTGATAGGAACAGTGGTTAACTAATAACCGATGGTAACGAAGGTTTGGTAAAAACTGATGGTTACAATGTTTTGAGTGTAAACCTTTACACTTTTACACATTGCGAATTTTTGTTTTATGTTTGTTCCTTTGTTTGTGTACTTGTTCATTTTCTTATTGAAGTGTGCCTTTTTATTTT
>NC_087206.1:14578313-14580813 GCF_015104395.2 Macrobrachium nipponense
CTTTGAACAATCGTTTCAACATGCAACTGCGAATTTTTTTTCTGTTATATCTTTAATAAATATTTTACACTCAATTTCTCTATCAGCGCTGATGACCTCGTAGGTCCCAGTGCTTGGCCTTTATCCTATAATTTATATTTCAATATACTCTTTCACCCTTACTTCTCATCACAATTTTTTTTTAACTTCGAATTCTTCATCTCAGTAGTTTCTATTCCAACTCGACTAAATTTCTCCAGCATGTCAGTTCGTCTGATTATGAGTGCATTAAGGAATCCCGTTCATGAAATTTATAATATTTTCGAAAATTTAGCACTATATCTTAGAGTCCCATGTCGTCGTCATGTTTACAGAATTGTTCTAAACAAGAAATAAATAATAAAAATTCTAAATCATAAATAATACCGAACGAAAGTGACGTGGCTGATTGAAAATAATCAGGAAATCTGACCTGGCCTTTGTAACCACCATCATATACTATTTCTGACATATTAACGAAAGAGCCAAATTTCGAGTTTCGGCTCAAAATACTTCTGCGACTCAAGTTTGAATCCCTCCTCCTCCTCCTCGCCCCGAAGTTTTATAACAGTTTTAATCTCGTTTCTTCCTTTTTTTTATGTTTTTCTTACATCCGTTTTTATTTTCTTTCCCAGTTCCAGCAACGATTCTTTTGCGTTCCCCTTCTTTTACCCTTTTTTGTTTTGGTATTTTTCTTATTTCTCCTAATTTTTTTTGTTTTGCTGAAAGTCTTCCTTTTCAAAAAAGTTTTTTCCATCTTTTTATAATATTTCCATCCGTTATTTTATCCGTAATGACTAAATTAAAAATGATGCAAATATTTAAGCCGATGATTTTTTTAACAGCTGTTCAATTTAACCCAATAAAATGTATTGAGTTTTCACTATTTTATTTCTTTTTAACTCGTATATATACATCCTCTTTTTCTACTTCAGTGTCACATTATAATTCCTTAATCTTTCCGACTAAGATTTACACATGCAAATTATTTTTAACAAAGCCGTCCCAGTGTTGAAAGAAAAGCCTGATATATAACGAATTTGAATTTCCATTCTTTTTGGGAAATGTTTTTGTACGTCAAGACGGTGGCCATTAAGGAAATTCTCTCTCTCTCTCTCTCTCTCTCTCTCTCTATATATATATATATATATATATATATATATTATATATATAATATATACACACTATACACACACACACACACACACACACACCCATATATATATATATATATATATATATATATATATATATATATATATATATATATATATATAAATTGACTACTTGAGGGAAAAATGGCCCGTAAATGGTGGATGAGTAATTCACGAGTCCAACGGCAACCACATTCACCAGCGTATCTTATTCATTTGTTACAGCTAATGGGGAGGTATTAAACGAAAAAAAAGGGTGGATATTGCTGAATTAGGAAGTGGTAAATGTTTGACATAAATTTATGATATCCCTCTTAAAGCAGAGAAGCCTTTTTAGTTAAAGGTTGTCGACTCTTTAATCAGAAAAATAAACACTAAATGGTAGATTGCCTCTTCTCGATACGATACTCTAGTCAATCTTTCCACTCCTAGGAAACTCGGATCATGAAAACGTATTATTTAAAAACGGAAGCAAAGCGTGTGCCAGAATAAACAGACGGACGAGTGACTGGTTTGGCGTTAAAAAATGGGACAGAGAAAAGGTGGTGCTGCGTCTATGTGGGACTGAGAAAAGGTGGTGCTACGTCTCTATGGGACTGAGAAAAGGTGGTGCTGCGTCTCTGTGGGACTGAGAAAAGGTGGTGCTACGTCTCTGTGGGATTGAGAAAAGGTGGTGCTATGTCTCTGTGGGACTGAAAAAAAATGGTGCTGTGTCTCTGTGGGACTGAGAAAAGGTGGAGTTGCTGCTCTGTGGCTCTTTATCCTCATTATGAACAGAGTTTAGCAATATAAGTGAGAATAAGGATTCTAAGATAGAGTACTGACTGGTGATCGTGAAGAGAACCTGCTGACGCTAGTAAAAGTGTTTGGAAATGTTTGCAAATGAAAGCTGAGTGTACAAAATCGAAACAGAAAGACTGAGCGGATAAAGTTAATGTGATGGTGAAAGAATCGCAGTGGTTGTCATGCACGGGTCTTTGGCAGTTAATGTTTGTATGTGAAGCTATTGGAAAAGGACTAGTATTGTCTACAGAATCCATGTTAGGATATGAAGAAAGAAAAAGTCGAAGACTTAGGAAGGGCCGCTATGTAGGTGACGTGGTAAAAGTTATTGCAGAGGAAAGCCCTTTATATAAATCCAGGATGTGCGCGAGAGGTTGCGAGACGGGTGAGTTGCGCATTGTACGTAGGAAAGTTCGAGGAGCTACTAAATACGAGTAGTATTCTTTGCTTGCAGGTTTTCTGTACGGGAGTTTCGCATGTTGAAATATGAATGTAAAATTTACTAGCCTTTACTTTTATGTTAAAAACGAGTTTCATAAAACTTA
>NC_087206.1:14595813-14598313 GCF_015104395.2 Macrobrachium nipponense
TGATTTACAGAAATCTTTCCTGTATGTCTGTCTGTCTTGACTGATCTATTCACAAGAGGAAAGGCTGGGAATTATATTACGATTCTTTCACTATTGATTTGGCAGTTCAGCTCATTCAATTACAGCGGTAAAAATAAAGCAAATTTTATAAGGCTTTCAATACTAATCCGATAAAAATGTAGAATATGTTTGGACGAACGGAAAAATTTAAGAAAAAGATGTAATATACGGCTGGAACGACACAAAATATATTCTAGCAGAATACATTTATAAATACTTTTCGATTTTGAAGTATAGGGCTCGACAGTGTCCTTGCTAAAACAACGACTGATATGAAATATAATCAAAAGTTATCATGGATCCGGTTTTCGAGTAATTTATTGTTCTATTATAGGGTTATTTTAATTTGAGGAGAACTATACATCCATATTCGTATTATCTGTAAATAAGTTATAACTCGACTGTTTTATTTGCCTTGTGAGTTATGGAAATTATTATCCTTCTCCGCTTAACTGCGATAGCTGGAGAATCTACCATCCGTTTTCATATATATATATATATATATATATATATATATATATATATATATATATATATATATATATATCATATATATATATATATAATCTATATATATATATATATATATATATATATATATATATATATATATATATAAAGAGAGAGAGAGAGAGAGAGAGAGAATTTGTCAACTACTGCTTCACATTTATATATATATTATATATATATATATATCTATATAATATATATATATATATATATATATATAATATAAAGAGAGAGAGAGAGAGAGAGAGAGAGAGAGAGAGAGAGAGAGAGAGAGGCTGCAGTTAGCACAATCCTCAAGAGAAGCAAGAGAGAGAGAGAGAGAAAAGAGCAAGAAGTAATAACTCGGTAATTTATGACGGCGAAAGTAGTGAAGTTTCCCCATCCCTGATGAAGTTCCTTGAAGTTCGATTGTTGCTCCGATTTGTTTCGGTGATTTGGGGAAACTTTCGTCGGGAAAAGTTGTGAAGAGACGGCCATTCATTCACGGGCAAAATATTTTCTGCTTCCCCTTTCCATATGCGTGAATTCATGCAAGGCGTGAGACTTACCTCGTGCTTGGGGGAAGAAGGTCCTGGGTGGAAGACAGTGGTTGCAAAGAAGAAAAGGGAACGACTTCTTCTGTACAAATAAATAGATTTTTAATAAATCAGGAGGTAAAGAAATACATAAATAAATAAGTAAACAGAAAGATAAATAAAAAACAATAATAGTTCAGGAAATATATAAGTAAATAGATAAATATATAAAGAAAATAAATAAATAAATAAACAAATAAATATATAAAGAGATAGTTAAATATATAAATTGATAAATAAATAAATAAATAAATAAGCAACCAAATAAATACATAAATAAATAAACATTCAAATAGATAAATAAATAAACATATAGTTAAATATATAAATCGATAAATAGACAAATAAATACATAAATAAATATATGAATAAATTATCATAATAAGTGGAACAATATATATTAATGATAAACGATGACTAATACAGATAGGTAGATGATGATTTATGATATTTAGTCTATCGACCAAATCACTGGGCACTTTCGGACATTCAGAGCTTTGAGAGGGAGTTGGAGTAGTTGGACAGCAAGATAAAAAGAGATCCAGAAGATGAAGAGGATGAAGCGCGTCGATTTAACGGTGGAACTGAAAGGGAAACTCAACATTTGCACTCAGAAGTAAGATTAAAACAAGAAGTAAAGTAAAAGGTTAAAATCTGGATGGACGGAAGGGATGAAAGGATACTACTGGAAGCAGCCTTTAGTAATACCTATATATGAGGTATATGGGAGCACCACTTCCCTACCGGGAGATAGGAAGTGAGATACTTAAAGGGGGACCAGTGTTAGTTCGGAATGTTTACCGGTAATAAAGTGATTTTTAAGAAGAATATCTCTTACCGTATCATCGAATTTTTTATTTCTTTCAATCTTTACAGAGACGCAATGGGCTTCCATAACTGTGTGCATTCTTATGAATACGCTAGAACGAAATTAAAACCCCTTTTATAACAATTTTCTACTGAAGATTGGAGTTTTTATAATTTAGAGGAGTAATCATAGTATTAGAAAATATTACCATTCCAAGAGATCCTCACCAAAAAGGCAGGAGACGTTTGTTCAGCGAGTATATACTCCATACAAAAGGAGCCCAACGTGTAGACAAAACGTATACATCATTATTTTGGGGGAGAATGGTACAAATATTTCAGTCTAAGAGCAAAATAAGCGAACCCAATTACGGGAGAATTCACTCGTCCCGATGGGGATATTTTCCTTACATAGCTTCACCTAACGACGTACTTTAAGTTGCTTGTGAGGAAAGACTCCATATTAGTTAGTATCGTGGAACCTTCACTGAAAAACTAAAATTACAAGGAAAGTTGTACTTGAAAAGCATGTACAACTGTCCTCTTAA
>NC_087206.1:14610813-14618313 GCF_015104395.2 Macrobrachium nipponense
TAATTTATTTGTTTTGATGTAAATCTGAAGTCAAGCATGGTCGTAAAAAGGTTGTTACAGGGACAAGAATCTGGCAATTAGCACTAAATCTAATATACATACCAGAAAACGTGTTCTCTGTGACATGGCTTTACCTGTACCTAAAGAAGGTACCTTAACGATGGGCAGATGAATATGTAGTAAATTTAGGGCCAGGAAATAACTGTCATATCATGAGGAATTCCATTTTATGATGGTCAGCAACGATGGAGATGGCCAAGGCAATTTCCAGAATTTTCCTAATTGTCGGGCATCATTATTCGAGTAGATAGATATCTATACCATGATAAAATTAGGTTTCCCCTCCCAGCTGCCGCCAGCGCGGAATCACAGGAATGTATTTCTGGTGATTAGAAATTCATTTCTCAATATATTGTGGTTCAGATACCACGATAAGCTGTAGGTCCCGCTGCTAAGTCACCAATTGAATCCTAGCCACGTAGATAAAAATCTAAACCTTCGGGCCAGCCCTAGGAGAGCTGTTAATCAGCTCAGTGGTCTGGTTAAATTAAGATAAACCTTTTTTTCCCCTTTAATGAAAAATTTATCATATACACACCCTCACTATCATACACACGCATATATCTATATATATATATATAGATATATATATATATCTATATATATATATAGAGGATATATATATATATATATATATATATAGATATATATATATCTATATATAGATCATTATAATATATATATAGATATATATATATATATATATATAGATATATATATATATATATATATATATATATATATATAAACATACACAAATACACACACACACATATACACATATATACATACATATATATATGATATATATATAATATATATATATATAGATATATATATATATATATATATACACACTATATATATATATTTATATTATACATATATATATATCTATATATATATATAGATATATATATATATATATACATATATTATTATATATATATATATATATATATATATATATGTATATATATACACACACATAACATATATATATACATATATATATATATATATATATATATATAGATATATATACATATCATATATATATATATATATTATATATATGTATATATATATATATATATATATATATATAGGTATATATATATATATATATATATATATATATATATATATATATCTCCATATGAAATGCAAAGATGTAGAGAGAAAATTCCAAAAAGAGAGAGAACGAGGTTCTGAATCCTTTTTCGAACTTGGAGGAATGAAAATTTTTCAACTACTGATTTCTGAATGAAGTTATGTAAACTTCGAACGTTCATAAAAAATTACGTCCGGTGACTTCTCGAAGTTTTAAGAAAAAAAAGTTACTTCATAAAATCTTGGTAAAAGTGGATAGAGAAACATTGAAAATAATTGATGAAACGTCTAAATCACAATTAAAATACTTTTGATATAAGTTCGTTTAAAAGTGAAATATTAAATTTTTCTTCGATTATTTCCAATCACTTGGAAATAATCGAAGACCAGGATCAGTTATAAAAATCATTCATTCCTCTAAAAATATCATCTTATGGACGTGTACACACACATATGTACACACACACACACACACACACACACACACACACACACATATATATATATATATATATATATATATATATATATATATATATATTCATATATATATATATATATATATATATATATATATATATATATATATGATATATGATATACTACTATATATATATATATATATATATATATATGTATATATGTGATATATATATATATATATATATATTAATTTTTATCGCATCACCGTGAGTCATACACATATATTAAGCAACAAATGCATTTCAATATTCTATTGACTCTACCTCGGAAGGAATATATATTTCTTATATGTCAACCGAAAGAGAATTTTTCAGTTGACAGTAATTTCTTAATCTCGTGGATTCGAACCAGTGCACAGAGGAGAAATCAGGACTTCAGTAACGTCTTTACCGACTCGGTCAACAAGTGAGTTCGAGTCGGTAGAGACGTCACTGAAGTCTCGATTCTCCTCTGTGCACTGGTTCGAATCCACGAGTGGACAAAATTAATATCAACAAAAAAGTTCCCCTTCCATGAACCACACATGAAATTATATTAATTCCGGTGTAGCGCGAATTGAATATTAAAGGACATGTAGATTAATGCATTAATTATTATAATATATATATATATATATATATATATATATATCTATATATTACAATATAAGAATTTATATATATATAGTATATATATATATATATATATATACAGCATATGTTTATGTATGTTTTTGGAATAATACTGGTTTTCAAGAGCCTTGGTCAACTGTCAAAACTTC
Source organism: Macrobrachium nipponense (assembly GCF_015104395.2). Classification (NCBI taxonomy): domain Eukaryota; kingdom Metazoa; phylum Arthropoda; class Malacostraca; order Decapoda; family Palaemonidae; genus Macrobrachium; species Macrobrachium nipponense. The sequence continues at coordinate 14,613,230 of NC_087206.1, forward strand.
AATTCGTCATTTGTGTGTACGAAAATGTAATTTCTGAGTAAAGACAATCTATATCTTCACCTAAATACTTAGTGTACATCAATCTTGTGTTTCATATTTACATATTTTACTAACATTCAATCTTTTAGAAAAAATGTCCGTGGCATCCGTAATTTTATTTATGTACGGACGGGAGTAAAAACGATTGTTGTTTTAGCAGGACGTAATTGAAAGCTGAAAAATCATTCATTTCATGATTAAGTGATGTCAATCCTAGCAAAGTTCATTATCATGGAAGGGAGATTATTTAGTCATCAAATATATCCTCATACATTTAATTACACTATGATGTTAACGCTTTTACATATATACAATATATATATATATATATATATATATATATATATATATATATATCATATATATATATTCATTTATTGATGTATATAGATGTGTATATTATATATATAGATATATATATATATATATATATATATATATATACATATATATTTACATAAAGGTTTTTGCCACGAAGGAAAAAATGAAAAAGCGAGATAGCCAAGAACTTTCGGTCTAGCACGACCCTTTACCAAGGCACAACTGATCATAGAGCGTATGTTTGTATGTTTTCCACATATCACCATAAAAAAATATAGAATAAAAGGAAAGGTTGTTCTGTAACCTAGACGTTTATATAAAACTGCAGCATTAAATGGTCTCTGTTGCACTTAATACATGATATGACTGACAGTTTGAAAGGATTCTTCAACGCTGTTATCTGATCATAATAAATGATTTCTATCGTTGAATAATTTCTCGTGAAGGTAACTCACTGTCTAGAATATTGCATTTTCTTTAGAAGTTGAACGGACATTGAAATCCCTGAGTAGGTTAAAATAACATTGAATAATATATATATATATATATATATATATATTCTTAATATATTATATTATATATATATATATGTTACGGCCAATTTGCAAAATTGGTCGTTTTACAAAATTGCCGGCCATTATGCAAAAGGACCAAATTCCTGGTCATTTTGCAAAATGACCGAAATTTCTCAACATTTTGCAAAACGACCAAGATTTTGGTCAGTTTACAAAATAAATAGTATTATTGTTAGTCCGTTTACAAAATCTCCATACAGCAAGCAGCCAGATGGAAAAACAGCTTGTCATTCACTTCTGCAAATCATCTCTTATAATATTGGTTCATATACTGGTTCATTTACTCGTTTCCCACTACGGGTAATCGTACTGTATAATTGTCGATCATACACTTATTATCCTCCCCCCCCCCATCTCTCTCTCCACAGTAGTAATGGGAGCTGACTGGTGACACTGTTGTCAGTAAGGCACTGCTGAAAGCCAGGAGAAGACAACCAACTTCTGTAAATCATCTCTTATAATTATTGGTTCATTTAATGGTTCATTTAATCGCTTTTGCCCACTACGCCGGGTTAATTGTACTGTATAATTGTCGATCATTTCACTTATTATCCTCCCCCCAACCACCCCCCCCCTCTCTCTCTCTCCACAATGTTTATGGGAGCTGACTGGTGACACTGTTGTCAGTAAGGCACTGCTGAAAGCCAGGAGAATACGACCAACTTTGTGTGCATTCACTAGTTACTTGCTAAACCTTTATACGTGATGATGTATTTGAAAGTTGTATTTTCTGAAAAATAATAAAATTAGTTATGTGTTCACTACGTTTTAACATTCCTTCGCTTTTTTTTTCCATCTGGCTGCTTGCTGTTTGGACATTTTGTAAACTGACCAATGATGATTTTGTAAACTGACCAAAATCTTGGTCGTTTTGCAAAATGTTAAGAAATTTAGGTCATTTTGCAAAATGACCACGAATTTGGTCCTTTTGCATAATGGCCGGGAATTTTGGCAATGTAAAATGACCAATTTGCAAAATGGCCGTAACATATATATACATATATATGTGTGTGTGTGTGCATTAAGCTACAAATGTACTTTAATATTGAATTTGCTCTACTTCGGAATTAATATATTTTGATATATTTTAAACGGAAGGGAAATATTTTAGTTGTATGCATATATATGCATATATATACATATGTATAAGTATATATACATATATATGTATATATATATATATATATATATATATATATATATATATATATATATATATATATATATATAAATTATACACTTGTGACAACCACAATATTCTCTTCACCTTCCGTGACCAGGTCGGTAACATGACCTCGTTCTGATATTCCTCATGCCTGTCCGAATTCTAATACAGAAGTCAGAATTTCTTAATGTTCTTCCATTTGGAGCTTAGGCTTAATAGCGTTAAGCGTATTCGAAAGGCGTCGGGAACCTCAGGAGGTTTAATTTAGTTTTTTTGCCAAAACGTTTTGCCAGCACAACGATTTCAATATTTCACGTCTTTGGAAAAAATCTTTGCATGGCTGATCCGCTGGTATAGTGATTAGTGTCATGACATGCCACTGAGATGTTGCGAGATCGCATCTCCCAAGGCCTATTAAAAATCACTGGCTCTGTATCGTGATCAGTTACTTCCGGAATGTGGGGTCTGAGGTGGGAGGTTGAAACCAACATTCTTTAGAAGCTTGCAATTCAAGTCAATGGCCCCTTTGTGCTTATTCTATGTGAATTGGCTTCATCATACAGAAATAATAATAAATAATGATAATGATGTACTCCAAAAACTCACTTTGTCAAGTACTATATTTGGGGGTAATTATCCATCTCTGTGTATCATAAATTGGCTTCGAATAAATAACCTCAAATTCATATTCACTTTTAATTCTTCATAGTATTCATAGTCTATCTTTTGTTACAAGGACACCCTTTCTGAGTTTAATCTCCCAAAATGTTATTTTCGAAATTATGTTTATTCTGTCCTTTATGCTAATAGTAGAAATAGACTTTCAGAGAACAGGAAACTCTTCAAATGGAAATATGAAATTCACCCAAGACTTGTGCCTAGTAAAGAAAACTAATTGAAACAGACTCATAAAATCGACAAAGACTGTGATTAGTTACTGGCAAATGTATTTACCCATGTTGACAAGAAACTGTAAGAAAAATACTAGATTAAATAGTGATATGGAGTAATTCCATTATGTAGGTAACAAAAAAAAAGGATGATTTTAAATAATAATATGGAAGAGAAACTGTGGCTGTCTGCATAATTGCTTTGTATACTTGCACCAGAGAGAGAGAGAGAGAGAGAGAGAGAGAGAGAGATCGTCCTATCAATTTGGCTACGCAGTGACATGGAACAGATGCATTATGCAGGTTACTAAAAAAATATGATTTTAAATATTAATAATATGGAAGAGACAATTTCTGCCTGTGCGCATCATTGCTGTGCCTTCTTGCAGAAGCACACTACAGAGAGAGAGAGAGAGAGAGAGAGAGAGAGAGAGAGAGAGATTGTCTAATTCATTTTCCTTAGGGGGAGAAAGAAATATTTGATCCGTGGCTCAGAAATTTATGGTGCCAAAAGTACTGAAGTTTTCACATCTCTAGTGAAGTTTAGCAAACTCCAACTTTTCTTTTTCCAATCTGTTTCGGTGATTTCGAAAACTTTTGCTTTGAGGAATTCTGTAACGTCCGTCCGACAACACGGCGTTTGTTTGCTTCCTACATATATGCACAGAGAGAGAGAGAGAGAGAGAGAGAGAGAGAGAGAGAGAGAGAGAGAGCTTATGGACTGCTTGCAGGTGGGAGGAGAAGGAAAGATTGAAATGGTGAAGTTAGATGAAAATGAAAATGGATCTTTTTCTTTTCTGAGAGAGAGAGAGAGAGAGAGAGAGACGTTTGCAGGAGGAGGGAGGAATGATTGAAATGATGAAGCGAAATGAAAATGGACCTTTTTTCAGTGTGTGTGTGTGTGTGTGAGAGAGAGAGAGAGAGAATTTAATGTATTCTGATGCTGCACAACACCATTTACGTTTCTTTTTTAATTCAATATAACTATATAACATAATTTATTTTAAATTAGGTTACACTTTAACAGTTGAATTAGCTGCTACATAGACGTGTTATATCAACAGCTTACTGTTAAGATGTATAGATATATATATATATATATATATATATATATATATATATATATAATATATACATACATATATATATATATATATATATATACATACATATATATATATATATATATATATATATCCTATTTATAATGTATATATAGATATATATATATATATAATATATATATATATATATATACAGACTGATTCATGTAAGATAAGCAGGAGGGATACCTACTTCTTTTTACAGTTCACGTTGTTATTATATAATTCAAACGGAAGAATGAATTATGCCAAAAATGCTATATTATATTCTATTATAATAAGTTTAGCACCATCCTCACACTCCTCTGCCATGAAAAGCAAAGCTTCTTCTCCTGGCTATTCCACCCCAGAGGTCCTCCAAGACCCCCAAAAATAATTGCTGACCTATCTCAAAAGCCCCCTAGGACTCTTTCAGGCTACAGTAAGCTTCTCCAGGAACAGGAGAGCCAAGAGAGCCCGCAGGACGTGCTGGGTCCTTAATGGACTTTATAAAGACCGCAAGAAGAGCACTCCTGCAGGAACCCTCATCTCTCCTCTGAGGGTCCCTTTCGCCCTCTTGATGATCACTGCTCTCTCTCTCTCTCTCTCTCTCTCTCTCTCTCTCTCTCTCTCTTCTGCTTTCCAAGAAGAAGAAGAAGAAGAGATGGGGAGAAGAAGAGAATCGCGCGAAGTGCACTCACGAATTGCAGAAAAATAACGATATGTGAAAAGTGCGTCTTGCTTTATTTTTAGTTCTGCAACGATTGCTCAGAAATGTTAATTTAATTTATTTTTCCCTTGTAAGTACACTAATTTAGCGGCTGGAGCGACTGAAATAATCGTCTGTCTTCCTCATTTTCTTAAGATGATCTAAAACAAAAATTACAAGGTTCGTGTAAAGCTAATTTATCATAGCTTAATGTATGTCGAAATTCGAATGACTCATCTATAAGCGAATTAACACACGTCAGTTTAGTAGCTTAACTGACTGAAATAATCGTCTATCTTCCCC
>NC_087206.1:14623313-14633313 GCF_015104395.2 Macrobrachium nipponense
TCCATTCTATATATATATATATATATATATATATATATATATATATATATATATATATATATATATATGTGCATCTACTGTGATTTTTTTAACTATATATATATATATATATATATCTATATATACATATACTACGTATATACGTATACACACACACACACACACACACATATATATATATATATATATATATATATATATATATATATATATATATATATATATATATATATATATATATATATATATATATATATATATATATATATATATATATATATATATATATATATATATATATATATATATATATATATATATATATATATATATATATTATATATATATATATGTATATATATATATATATATATACGTATATATATATATATATATATATATATATATATGTATGTATGATATGTATGTATATATATACATATATATATATATATATATATATATATATATATATATATATATATATATTCTCCAAGCAATTTCGCTTCACTGAATAATATAAGGAGGAGAAAACAGGGGAAGTAATTACTGAAAACGACTCAAATATATACCCCTTTTTTTCTAAGTGGAAGCAAAAGCCATAAAAATCCGAGAGGAAGATTCGTTTGATTAAATATATATGAAATTAAAATTCTACTCTCTCATTATTATTTATAATTTGTGCTCACGATGTAAAACCACATGTATTCTTTGAACCATAAATAGAACGTACTCAGAGTCTATTTGCGGAACGTCGCTACGGGGCCACGTGAACAACCCTTGCTTAGTTTGTAAATTTTATATCTAACTTCTCTGTAATTTAAGTTTAGCTTCATATATGAGTAGGTTGTTTATTAACCTAATTATTTCTCACATTTCATCATCGGTTGAGATGAAATGACTTGCCTGAATAAGTTTCATCACTAAAAATAGCTTTCATATTAATAATGATCCTCTGTACTATGGATTATTCCTGTTCAAAAATGTTACAGAAATTCCAATTACTGGTTATGCTCTTCCCTGATGCTATCATCTTCTACGTCCAATAACTAAGCCTTAAGAAAAAGTAGAGGCTGAAAATAATGAGCATTCATTGTAAATAAGCAAGGCATACATTTCTGCCATCATTTCGTAATGCGCTTCCCTGATAAAATGGCTATTTTAATTACCATAAATTCCGCCCTGTGTCCAACGTTGCTAGCGACTGCTGCTACGAAATTATTTGGAAGAAAAGGTAAGAGAAACAAAATGGAAAGGAAAATGCTGGAACCGCATGCATTGTTAAAGACGGTACTAGCATGATTTATTTGGGGTATTAATACGTTACTCAGGACCTGTTGCGATTTAGGCTTATATCAAAATATCAGTATATCTGTTTCATGAGTAGGGGTTCTCTTGAACAGTATTCCGAAGCAGGGGAGTGCCTACCGAAGGGTTGTGAATCCCTTGTGGGATACAATACTTCCTAAACAGTGGATGCTACTCTCCCTGTTAAGGGTGCCAACATACTCATAAAGCAAGTCAGTCTTTTTACTGCGAGAATTGTTATCCTAGGAAGTGGAGATGGTTTTAGGAACATATAGAGCACCCGAAAGCAGAGGAAGGCCTCTTAAAGGGTTACAAACCTTTTGATGGGAGGAAATGGACCCTAACATGCAGATCAGCTCCAGATTTAAGTGGCAGTCTTGCTTATTACATCAGCGGGATGCCGGCTAAAGAATACAATAGCAATCAAGTGCACGTTGTTATACGTAAGTAAGCAACAGTTAGCTGTGAGATTTCTTACCAAATCAGTAAAACCCCAAATAAAAAGTGCTGATGGTTTGAATGTGTTGCGAAAGAGGTGCAGAGAACAAATTTATGCTAGTTTATCTATTTACGGATAGAACGTTGGATGTTAGAACAGCTAGTGAGACAAAGGTGAAAACGCAGTGTGTCCATATAAATTTGGAGGAAAAAGAGAATTATCATTTGCAGTAAATAGATAATGTAGAAAAGTGGAAATGGTGTCGCCTGTAGTGTCAGGAGGTCTCATGGGATGGATGAAAAAGAATGAATGCGCGAATTTGATGGATATGCGAGTAAGATGAATGTGGCATAACAAAAAGTTGACATAGTGATTGGATATGGTCCAGGAATAGACACTAATGACAGTACAAGAGATAATTTTTTCAAAAACAATTTAAATTCAATTTCATAAATATATATATATATATATATATATATATATATATATATATATATATATACATATGTACAGACACAGACAGACATCTCCATATACATATATCCTATATATATATATATATATATATATATATATATATATATTATCATAGTACACAGCACCGATCTCCATATATTATATATATATATATATATATATACATATATATATATATATATATATGTATACATATATATATATATATATATATATGATATATATATATATATATATATATATATATATATACATATGTACACAGACACAGACAGACATCTCCATATGTATATATATATATTATATATATATATATATATATATATATATATATATATATATATATATATATATATATATTGGTGAACAAGTATGTCAGGATACAGCATTAAGTCATAAAACAATTATCTCCAATAAGACAATTTTATTTTTATATTACGTACGAGCATTCACTAAATTCAGTATTATTATTATTATTATCATTATTATTATTATTATAAGATGTCAGTTAGATTACTTGAAATTAATTTACTATTAATATATCTTTAATGATATCGAAGAGGCTTAACCTTATATTTCTGTAGATGAATTTCTCGCTGTTTCAAAAATAAACATGATAATAATTTAAAAAGCAAATATCTCATCGTCTGGTGGCTAAACGACTATGTATCAGCATCTGATACATAGTACACGTGTTTTCTCTTCTGCTCATCATACACGTATGCTTTTCGCATTCACTCTCTCAAATATTGTTTCATTTTCTTTAACACTAGCTTACAGAAGTGCAATATTCTGGAAATTTTGATTTTTAATAACTAATCCACAGCCAAGTTGATAGTAATCTGTAGTGTGATCGTAATCTGCAACTGTTTCAGTATTCATTTTACAGCATGATGATAATGGAAAAACTGACAGTGGTACTAATCAAATTAGATTTCTGGAGAATTAAATCCATAGCTATGTATGGGTAGATATACTTAAGCATCATTTTTTACATATACTTACCCATACATAACTGTGGATTATTTTTCATCATTTCAAGACTCGTACTGCTATGAGTACTTTGAAGCGAAAATTTTGCCTAGTTAGAAAAAATATTAACATATTAATATGGAAAATAATTTTCCCCAAAAATTGAACTGCCGAAATCTTAAGCGTGTGCACCATGACCACCCCAGTTAAGATGAGCCGGGCGCGTAGTCGCTTTAAGTCCAACATTTATCTTTTGTAAGAGGGCACTCGGATAGGCTCCCCTGTTATCTGCATATTGTAGCCACCAGTTTCCCAGGATGTAATCTCGAAGCCTATGAATATAAAGTACAGTAGGATAGCGACTCCAGGTATTGGAAAGCAATGTGGCATGCAATAGAGATGTACACAATGGCTGCGAATTGCGTTCTGAACAAATACACCAAATGATGTTTCAATTACTTCCGTTGCATATGGAATTAAACGGAGTCTTGGGTTTCGCTCGTTGTTCGTGCAACATTGGCCAGGCCAAGTTTAAGGTATTTTTTTTGTGTGCTATCCAGTAGGGAGACTGAAGAAAATGTTTTCATATATGAAGTGACATGTGTTGTTGGACATGTTACTTGGTGTTACTTAAGTGAAGCTTCTTGCATAAAGAAAAGGCGATTATGGTATTTATATAACAGTATTTTACGACGATAACGCTGCTAAGAATGCTTTGCTTAGTTCATAACGCTGCTTAGTATGCTTTGCTTAGCTATTGAAGGATCCTCTTTCAAGAAATATAAATGACGAGGAGAATTCCAAATCACACATTACTTATGAGATGGATGTATGAGAAGTTTAAGACAGAAATGAAGAAAATACCTGGGGGACCTTAATACCGATTCTACTCTTCTGTACAAATAGTGTCCTTGTCGACCACTCCCTGACTTCACCCTAGCAATGGAAAGCAGCACGGCACTCAGAGAGTAACCAAACAGATGCTAAGTATTGCACATAAATTTGCGTGTTGAGTAAGTTACTGTGACCTCTTTTAACCCAGCGAAGTCAGAGCCATACTAGGAAAACTCCGTAAAGTTATCCGCAGTACCAGAGAAAACTTTACAGAAGCCCAAACTTGAGACCCGAAGAGCAACACCTTGGGCGTGGGGACAAAATAACGGGCATCAGTGAGTCAATATCCGAACATGTTGTGAGAGTATATTAAAATAAACTATTTATGAAGTGGCTTAACTAGCGTTGGTGGCTCCCAGGGTTGACTCTGAAAGTGCCGCCCCATTCCCGTGCTAAAAGGAACTAAAATGGTGAAAATCAAATACACATTTTAAGCCTTGACATCTTAGTCATTTATTTAGGAAAAAACGCATCAGATTTGTTTCTCTCGTCGTCTCCTCTCTTTCTCTCTTCTCTCTCTCTTCAATCGCTCTCTCTCTCTCTCTCTCTCGTCTCTCTTTCTCTCTTTCAAAATATAAGGTAAGCAAGTAAATATAGAAATGTTAGCTTCGTCCTACTATCTCCTCTCTACTCTCTCTCTATCTTCCGCTTTCTTATACTACAGCAACTAAATAAATAAAGGTAGCAAAGTAGATATAAAATGTTCAGTTCCTCCTCTCTCCTCTCCCCCCCCCCCCCCCCTATCTCTCTCTCTCTCTCTCAAAATTAAAGGTAAGCAAGTAGATATTAAAATTGTTCGCTCCCCCCGCCCCCTCTCTCTCTCTCCATTATGAAACTTCATTGTTAGTGCACTAACTTCCCCCTAACTTTAGACATTAAAGAAGTCACTGAGTTGATTATCAGGACATGTGATTTCAGCATCAATATACAATACTTGGGAAGGGATGTGCCTGGGAGCATACAAATTTTTGAAGAGAAAGGTCACCTCTGAATAGAATATGCACATTTTTGTTTTCAAATATAACATGAAAATGCTTTCATAACATTGTGCAGATTTTTTTTTTTTTTTTTTTTTTTTTTTTTTTTTTTTTGGCGCCAGGTCAAATGCTGTTTACAATAAGAGAATGAGAGTTTGTATAAAAATTACATACAAGTATTCTCTCTTAGAAAATTAAACTGTTTTTTTTACTAACTATTAGGAGAATAAAGGTTTTTAACATATCTAATGCCCTAAGACTCTTTCTTCTCAAGATATAATTACAAGACTCAGATACTTAAAATACTGACAACAAGTAGGTCATATTTGCAGATAATGTTTTGCACACGGATTCGCAATCTAATATGCTTAAGAAATCATAATTTTCTGATGTTAAAAAAAAATACCCAAAAAGAAATAAGGAACCGCTTCTTCAGCAAGCTGTTTAACATGTTGAAATACTTTATTTCTCAAAAGATCGGATGACGGAAGCTGATTGTTTTTCAGCTTTCAACTAAATAAAAAAAAAAAGGGAAAATAAAATCATGTATTTTGTTCCAGTCGACTGTTTTCCAGTCTTCCGCAAGTGCCTCCGACCTCAATAACACAATTTCCAGCGATAAACAAGAAAGAACACTTGTTTTTATCTACTTCGCCTCCTCCCCCCTCCCACTTTCTCACTCACTCACTCACTCAGGAACGTGTTTTCTCTCTAATGGTTTTCATTAAGAGCGACGAAATGTAAATAAAAGAAATGAGGAGAACAAGAAGATGAAGAAGAAGAAGGAAAAAATATGCTATGGCGCCAGGCCCTTGCTTCTGGTGGCTTCCTAATGTAGTTTCCTCCCATGTAAAGATTTTTTTTTTTCTTTTTTGGGGGGGGCCGGCTTTGAATTATGGAACGAGTTTACCCAAATGACAAGGTAAAAAGGAGAAAAATTTAATTTCTAAAGGTTTTCTAACGCCGTGCGGCAACGCTTTACACTTTTTTTTCTTATTTATTTTTATTTTTGAAGGTGGGCCATTGCATATGCTTCGGTTCCTCTCCCTCCTCTTCTGCCTTGTCTACTTCCTTCTCCTCTTTCTTCTCCCTCTTCACTATTCTTCTTATTACTATCATTTATTATTTTATCATCATGACCACTTCTGCCGTAACTATTGCTACCGATATTATGAATATTGTTATTATTGCTCTAAGGGGTCCACAATAATAAGAATGTTAAAAGTTTGTGTATAATTTATAAACACCTAATAAAGCTTTCAAACACCTCCCTGAAGATGAACCCAGGGAAGGGTTCGAAAGCTTTTATTGACTGTTTACAAATTATACACGAACTTTTAACATTCTTATTATTGTGGACCCTTTAGAACATTCTATAAACTCTCGTGATAGAGATGTTTTCCCAATATTATTATTGTTCACCAATAATTAATTTCATGTGGTGTGTTGAGAGCATTGTTGTCAATAATAATAATAATAAAATAATAATAATAATAATAATAATAATAATAATAATAATGAATAATAATAATAATAATAATAATAATAATAATAATAATAATAATAATAATAATGAACCTTTACATATCCTTAGAAAACTTCCTATGGCAGCTGCAAGCTGATGAAAAGAAGACTGTAACACGAAAAGAAAAGACTCCGTACAAATTATATGCCGCGAAAACAGCTATAATAATAATAATAATAATAATAATAATAATAATAATAATAATAATAATAATAATAATAATAATAATAGGTTTTACATTCCAAAAGAAAGTTCTGATGCTTTCAAACTTCTTTTTTTTTTTTTTTTTTTTTGGACTGAATGCTCTCACACCTTTTTTTCCTTTTGAGCTAAATTCTTTCACACTTTTTTCGACTGAATGCTTTTACACTTTTTTTTTTTTACTTTTGAGACACAATGCTTTCACATTTTATTTTTATACCTTTTAGACTGAGTTCTTTCACACTATTTTCCAGACTGAATGTTTTCACACTTCTTTTTTTTACTTCTTAAACTGAATGCTTTCACACATTTTTATTTTTATTTTTGTTAGACTGAAGGCTTTCGTACTATTTTTTCTTTACATTTGAGACTCAACCCTTTTACACTTAATTTTTACTTTTAGACTCTGTTCTTTCACACTTTCTTTTCCTTTTGAGACTGAAGGCTCTCACACTTTTTTTTTTTTTTTTTTTTACTTTTGAGACTCAATACTTTCAAACTTTAGTTTTTACTTTTTAGACTGAGTTCTTTCAAACTCTTTTTTTCCCTTTTCAGACTGAATGCTTTCTCACTTCTTTTGCTTACTTCTGAGACTGAATGCTTTCACACTTTTTTTTTAGGCTAAATTCTTTCACCGTATTTTTTTAAATGAATACTTTCACACTTTTTTTTTTTTACTCTTGAGACTCAATGCTTTTACACTTTATATTTTACTTCTTGAACGACTGTTCTTCATTTCGGAGTTCTTTTTTTTTTTTTTTTTTTTTTCGTTTTTGAGATTGAATGCTCTCACATTTTTTTTTCTTTTACCTTTGAGACTCAATTATTTCACACTTTTTTTTTTTTTAGCCCATATGCTTCCACTTTCTTTCTTTACTTTTGAGATTTTTTTTTTTTTTTTTTACTTTTGAGACTGAATGGTTTCACATTTTTTAAATTTGATTTTGAGACAATGGTTTCACACTTTTTTCCTTTTGAGAACTCAAGTCTTTCACACTTTTATTTTTCTTTTCTTTTCAGCTGATCAAGAGAAAATCAACTTTCTTGACAATCAGTGGCACCATTTCCCCTCTTGAACTTCTGAACTTTAAGGTCCTTCGATTTCGACGCATCACATATCCGTCAAAATCTCAGCGCGAGCCAAACTAAAATAATGCAGTATTTGTTCCTGTCTATACTCCTCTGTTCACTTTACCTGATAAATCAGAATATAGACGTCACTTACTCTCAAAGTACGAAGCTTAGAATATGCGGATTCTCGATAAAAAAAAAATTACTTTAGTTAATTGTGGACTGAGTTATGTTATTGTCTATATAGGAAAACACTGAAAGAGAATTAGGCTACTATAGATATTTTGACATCTACTGTTAGATTTTCTTGTGTGTTAAACGAACCATGTTGTAGCTTAGCCTCGTTTTAAGGGGCATTTCAACATTCCTGTTACTTAATGAATATATAGATTATATACATACACACATGCACACACACACACACACACACACACACACACATATATATAGATATATTAATATATATATTATATATTATATAATATATATACGTATTTGATATATATCTATATATATATATATAATATATATATATATATATTATATATATATATATGATGACGTATTTTATTATAATATATATTATATATATATTATATATATATATATATATATATATATAGTGTGTGTGTGTGTGTGTGTGTGTATGTGTGTACAAGCAAATATAAATGGTGACATCTGAAACTAATACCGAACGATATCAACCTTATATGAATAAATAAGGAAGAGATAGCGCACGCGCGCTCGCTCGCGAACGCCTGGGTATACAATTACAAAACGTAGGTGGAAGGAAGACAATGAAAATGAAATGCCCTCGCCCTGTAATTAATGTCAGACGACGCAACATAAAGGAGTTGGCGACAGTCGTTCCAAAGGAAATTAAACGTTTACAAACGTTTCTGATACAAAGGAGAAAAAGGGACGGAGAGTAATGGGAGATACAGAAAGCGAGAAAAGGGTGAGAAAGATGGAACAGGGGACGAGCGAAAAGGGGTAAAATCCCAGGTCAGGGCGACAAAGGACGCTCAAGTTTTCGCGGGGGAAAAGAGAAAACAATTGAATGACGTGTAAGTGCGCGCAAAGTTGAGCGAGAGCGGCACGCTGGAGAAAGGGGGAAAAGAAATGCGATAAAAGGCAGAAGGAAGAGGATAAATAGAGGCCTGATGAATGCAAGGGGGAGGCAGATAATGGAAGGATAGAAGGAGTGCGAGACCCGCAATCCCTTCCAGAGTCATTACCATGGCCAAGGATTAAATGTTGCAGTTAAAAGCTGCCGTTTGGCGCTAAGATCACACAAACCTCATAAAAAGAGGGGATCCGGTCGGCTCCCTCTGATCTCATATCATTTCATTTCCTCTGCTTTTATTTCGCATTATGTTGATCTGTAGGCTTTGGGTTTTTATCTCACGGTCAGTGCGGTGTATATTGTAGTTGCATTTTATTCAACTCTTCTTCGTTTCTAATTGTTTCTACATCAAAGTGGCTCATCATATTTTAACACTTAGTTATATATATATATATATATATTATATATAGATATATATAATATATACTATATATGTGTGTGTGTGTGTGTGTGTATGTATGTATGTATGTATGCATGTATGTATGTAGAGAGAGAGAGAGTAGAGAGAGAGAGATGAAATATTAATTTAATGGCAAGCCATTTTTATAATATATATATATATGATATATTATATACCATCATATATATATATATATATATATATATATATATAGAGAGAGAGAGAGGCGACGAGAGATGAACGAGAGAGAAGGAGGGAGAGAGAGAGAGAGAGAGAGATGAATCATTATTTTAATGGCCAAACAATTTTCATAATCAAAATATATATTGTATTTTCTCCGCTATTTGAAATTGACCAATCAATGTCCGACACTGATTTACTTTCTCTTTCATTTTACTTTCAACACTTTCTGATTCCCTTTCTGTTTTATTTCTCCGACGTTTTTATTTTACCTCTCTTTTTCTTATCTACTTTTTCTTGTTTCCCATATTCATTTAATATTCTGTTTATTTGCTTATGCTTCTTTCTAAAAGAATTATTTTTCAGTTTAATCTCTTTTATGTTTTTTTGTTTTTATTTTTAAGTCATAGTACCCTCTGATACTTCTTTT
>NC_087206.1:14638313-14650813 GCF_015104395.2 Macrobrachium nipponense
GCACTTGCTAATTCTCCCACACTGTTGGACAGACACGCTTCCACAGTACACAGACGAACGGACACACGCGTGTATGTATGTATGTATGTATGTATCTGTAGCTATGGACCTGCGTAAACTGGGCATTCGCTGTTTATAGCGCTATGCGGATCAGTTCATGAAATTGATCTCCGAATCCAGACAATGAAAAACCTGTTAATTGGGTAATGTAAAGTGTTTCCGTCTTTAACTGGAGGAATGTCACGTACATGCACTTACAAAGGTCAGTGATCAATGAGACAAACTTTTAATTCTAAATTGTATGGGATATGGCGCGCTCTTTACACCAGTAATAAAGACAAAAGTGTTATTTACTGTATGATTCGCTAACCATTCCCTCTGTTAAGGGGTGACTCATTGATCAGCCGGCTGCTGTAACTTTGCTGGAAATAGCAATGAAACTCGAACGGGAAGGAAGAGAAGACTAGCGTAACAAACATCAAAATTTTCAGAAAGGAAAAGACATTAAGTCAAGTTAAATTTGTCAGTCTATCTGCATCTATAATGCAACAACTTCTAGAGAGAGATAAAACAATATTAAATTTTGTACGTGTTTACACGTTTGACGTCAAGATTTTACTATGAATTTGCACTACATTCACAGCATAACTATGTTGTTTAAAAGATTTGCTTCTCGTCGTCTCTTTGACTTGTATGATTATAGAAGAGAAATAGGCACGTTTCTACATTCATAGTCTTCAAAAGTGGCATAATCTAAAACAAATAAAATAACGTATCCAGTATACGCATTCGAACGTCTTTATTGTCTTTATACCATTATTTCCTTCTAGGCGTGAAAAAACATGCACCGGTGTCAAGAGCACAAACCAATAAAAGAAACCTAACGCAGTATGTGCAACTGACGCTAATTGTACTTTATAAAGCGTCAAGTTCGTTTAGAGCTTACTTTGGAAGCTAGGCTAATCCCATTTAACGACAAAGGCTTATGATCCAGAGACTGACAATCCCCGACAATGATAACCTCGTATCACTAGTTCAACAAATTTTGATATTACAGACATTAGTTAGCTTTCGTTTGAGGATTATAGCTGACCCCCAGATAATCATGTAGTTCAGTGTCTCCTGGTTTTACGAAACTAATTTAATGACTCACTTCATAGATATATACTGTTCCATTAAGTTTTAGGGTTTAGATACAAAAACCCGAGGAACTGAAAGTTTGCAGGTTAAAACTCTCTCTCTCTCTCTCTCTCTCTCTCTCTCTCTCTCTAGATGACCTGTAACAAAAAGACTGCCACCATTACTTCACTTAATAAGTTACCTGTCTGAATAATTGTTGGCTTATGAACGTGCTGTATATTTCACATACTCCCCTCTCTCTCTCTCTCTCCTCTCTCGAGTAGAGAGAGGAAGAGAGGAGAGAGAGAGAGAGAGAGAGAGAGAGATGACATGTAACAAAAAGACTGCCACCATTACTTCACTTATAAGTTTCCTGTCCAAATAATTGTTGGCTTATGAACGTGCTGTATATTTCACATACTCCTCTCTCTCTCTCTCTCTCTAGTTGACCTGTAATAAAAAGACTGCCATCTTTTCTTCTCTCTTTCAATTTGCCTATATGAATAATTGTTGACATATAACCGTGCTACATTTTCAAATACTATTCTCTCTCTCTCTCTCTCTCTCTCTCCCAGTGCTGTTGTGGCAGAGTGGTTAAATGAGAGACAGAAAACTTCCATGCATGAAGGATCCGTTTTCGCCAATGCATATACTCACGGTCCCTGCCTATACCATCCTATACAATCAACTATAAACAAGAAGGCCTGTGCGTACTATTCCTCACTCATCTGTTGCAAAACTATTCATCAGAGATCCATCACAGCGATGCCGTTTTTTCTTCACAACATTGGCTTTTAGCAGTGTTACCATACGCAGCTCTTCTGATTTTTTTAACGTTATTTATGATTTATTGGTTGGAATGCGTATTTTCCAATGTAGAATTACTTTCAGTGACGTAAAAAAAACTACGCATCACTAACTTAACATAAAGTATTTTTGACGAAGAAAAATTAAGGATTTCAATTAAATCCATTTGTATAAATATGCAGGATATGTTTATAGCCTTATTTTCATAATAAAACATAAAATGGCAAAGTGAAGAATTTTATTCCTCATTGCCGTGGACTGTAGTCGGAAAAGCCACGGAGGATTGCCAGATGTCACTAGAAAGCCACACTAGTAGACGAAATTCCTCAAAACGGTAACCCTGCATCAGTCCGTCTCATAAAAATACAAATCTCCTTCCGACTTTTGCATTTAGCCTTTCCTTGAATTTCCGCGGGAAGTGGTTGCCTATTGCATAGACAATGGAGTGCCTGCGGGCGATTTCTTCGGGACAACGTGAAACTCTACCCACGGAATCCTATCTCTTCCTGTTTCAAGCAAGGATTTCTCAGGGAAGGTATTTCGTGCCTTCCTCGACAGATTTTCAGATTGCTGAGGCTCTCTCTTTTGAAACTCTACGCTGGTATGCGCTTTCATGGAAGAACAATGCATCTTGGATGCGTTTTTTGATCGTCTTCTTTCAATTGCACTTGTTGCACGCGACTTTCATTAAGTTGCATGTGGTTTCGTATATTTCTGTTCTATTATAAATAGTACATAAAATGAGCTTCAATACTGAGGAAAGAAATAAATAATAAAAATTGTTTATATAACAGCTAATGTAATAAGGTAGTAACGAAAATAATTTAAAAAAAACTTGGAGAGCCACGAGATTTTGGAAATATTACGCAAAAGCTACAAAAAATATATATTTGAAATAAAAATAAAATGATGGTAGGTAACAGCTATCAGACCGGGTAACTGAAACTAACCTTTGAATGCCACACACTGGAAATTCTTATGCTGTTTTCGTTTGCAACGAGAAAAAGTTTTGCTTTCGAATAATTAGATGATACCAAATCGAAAGAAAAGTATCAATAAATCTCAGTTCATACAAGTTTTTACTTAGGATTTGTGACTTCTTCCATCTATTTTACAGTCGATGGAGGAAAACTTATTTTACAAGGTTCGACGAGCAAAATGACATAACTTATATTGGCATGTTTTATCTCTCTCTCTCTCTCTCTCTCTCTCTCTCTCTCTCTCTCTCTCTCTTGGTGTGTGCTTTATAGTCTGCGTAGGATACCATATTTTGCAACGTTGAGAGATTGCAATGTCAATCATTTCTGTTGATATTTTATATTATAGGTTGTTCTCTCTCACTCACTCTCTCTCTCTCTCTCTCTCTCTCTCTCTCTCTCTCTCTCTCTCGGTATGTGGGTTTATTGCCTATGTAGGAACCTCATTTTGCAAAGTTTGCAGAATGAAATATTAATAATTTCTCCTGATATTTAACATGATTGGTTATGCCCCACCCCTCCTCTCTCTCTCTCTCTCTCTCTCTCTCTCTCTCTCTCTCTCTCTCTGTGTGTGTGTGTGTGTGTGTGTGTGCGCGCGTGTGTGTGTATGTATGTTTTATAGCCTATAGGAATCTCCTATTGCAAAGATTGCAGGATTGAAATATCAATAATTTCAACTGATATTTGACATGATTGGTTATGTTCTCTCTCTCTCTCTCTCTCTCTCTCTCTCTCTCTCTCTCTCTCTCTCTCTCTCTGTGCGTGCGTGCGTGTGTGTGTGTTTTATAGCCTATGTAGGAATCTCATTTTGCAAAGTTTGCTGAATGAAATACTAATAATTTCACCTGATATTTAACATGATTGGTTATGTACCCCCCCACCCCTCCTCTCTCTCTCTCTCTCTCTCTCTCTCTCTCTCTCTCTCTCTCTCTCTCTCTCTCTCTCTCTCTGTGTTTTATAGCCTATGTACGAACCTCATGTTGCAAAGTTTGGGCTGATGTTTAAATATTTGACATGATTGATTATGTTCTCTCTCTCTCTCTCTCTCTCTCTCTCTCTGTAATTAACTTCATAAATCCGGGATTATATGACCTGGTGATCTCATCCGATTATGAGAATTCAAGTCGTAATCCCCAGGCTCTGGGGACGTGACATTAATGAAATCGACGGAACTAATTGAACAGAAGTCGGAGTTTCAGATCAATCCCCAGCAAAAGGAAAACGAAAAACATGAGAATATTAATGGTGGGGAAATGAGTCTAGCCTTGCTGATCATAAGGCTCCCGTAAACAAAGAAATGAGACGAAATGTATGTAAACAAATCGAAAGGTATCTATCGGAAATAAGTGGTCTGTAAAATGGTATACATCAAAAACATGTTGTCACTGGTATTATTTTTCCAATCTTGCAGTAAATGTGTAAGAGTTACATAATAAAAATATGGAATGTTATTCCATATATATAAAAAACTAAAACTAAAGAGGTCAACCAGATTGCTTGCAGGAATGTGATCAGACCAGAGACGATAAAGTATGCTAAGATGAAGTATACAATAAAGTAGGCTAAGATGACGTGCCGTCACCTGTGGTCCTTCATTTGTTTTGAAAACATTAGTCCAAGCTTCCTGCTTGAGACAACTACCGCGACCTATAATTCAAACGGCCTACGTGATTTGTAATCTGTCATCTGTATGTATGTACATATGTTCGAGCTACTGTCCGCTTCCTGCATGATTTGTAACCGAGATGGTAGTCAGAGTTGAATTAGCCATCATCATTGGCAGAAGCGATCAAGCCATCGTCATTAGAAGACCTGTACATCTTTACCTAAGCTTCATCATGTAGATTTGAATTAGCCATCATCATTGGCAGACCTGTACAAATTTCCTCTGATCTTCATCATGTAATCTCAGAGATTAGAACTATTTTTTATACTTCGTGTTTTCTACTAGAAACCTCACATCGGAAAGAAGATATCATCATGAGTTTAAAACATCGTCGTCATAACGAAAGAAGATACTTCGTAAGTTATCATCAAACCCAAAGACACTCCAATGAGTATGGAAGTGCATAACCAACCGACTTAGCGTAAGATTATCGCAAGTCTAACATTACCACATAGGGCGCTTTATTATACAAGGCAACAGCCCTTTCAAATGAACCTCAAGGAAATATTAGTTTATACTCCTTAAGATATTCCGGCAATATAGATGACCTTTTTCTTTTTATCATAAAAAAAGAATGGTAATTTTATTGATAATGCGGAAGACTAGTTCTTAATATTCCTGTTGAACAAATAAATAGCCAAAGGAATTAATTAATTAATTGAATATAAATAAATATATGAATAAATTATTTAATTAACTAACAGGTAATTGTCATTTCCATAAATCTTGAATCGCTGGAGATCTGTTGAGCCTCTGAATATATTTGCAAAGAGAACGCATTTCAACTTCAAGAAACATATCACATTCTTCAATCAATTTCCTTTAAGGGAAAACAGGAAGTGACTCACAAGGGCTGAATCTTCACTGAATAACACAGCAGAAGGAAGGGATGGATAGCAAAACAGCATTTCAAAGAAAGGAGTTTTCTGTATAGTATATAATTTTGTATGAGCGGCAGCCTATGAAACTTTCAGGCACGGCCCGGTGATGGCCAGTCCTATCGCGTTGCCAGATGCACAATCATGACTAACTTTATCCTTAAATAGAATAAAAACCTATTGAGACTAAAGGGCTGCAATTTGGTAAGTTTGATGATTGGAAGGTCAATATACCAATTTGCTGACCTCAACCCTCAGTACTTTTTATTTTATCAAAGGTTGAAGTTAGCCATGATTGTTCGTCTGGCAACGCGATAGGACAGGCTACCATCGGTCATGGCTGAATAGAACCAATTATTGCATCATGTCCAACTTATTTGTCAACCTTGATTTACTCAACGAATTTTATCAATATTATGATAATATTATGATGCTTTTCATGTTGATACTCTAAAAAAAAGTGGGAAGGTGAACTTGAGGAATGAAGTAAATAAATCTTTGACGGATATTCTAATGAATTAGTACGTATCTTTGAGTTTCCCTTTCAACGTATGAGATTAAAGTGTTATATTGAATTTACATATGAAAAAATGGTCTTATCAGCATACATCAATTATATATGATCTAGATCTAGCACCTGCATTACAGTTTGGTTTCTCTGCCTTTTTATTGTTTTTATTCTTTAATTCATAACTAACACCATCTTGCCTGTAGACACCTGCTTAAAATTAAAATTATTTGAAAAACCTGTTAGCAGCTACTTCGAATTTTCATATTAATAAGTGGCTTCGGAACCCTAAGAAGAATTCCAACGTTAGTGTCTGAACTTATGTCAATCAAAAATATTTTTATTTTACTATATAATTGTCCTTAAGATATCAGTTATTGCATAACTGTTTTGTTCCTGAATCATTCGTGTTTTTCCTACCCAAAACGATAGGTTTTCTGATTGTAATGAGCCAGAACCGGAATGAATATTGCTGTTATGGTAAGATGCTTATATGTTTATAAACTAAATCTCATGATAAGATGCTACAGGTAGAGAGATGCATATCGCGTACCTATCCAATCTTTCCCGTGAAGATGTCGGACAGTTTAAAAAGCATCGGTTAATTGTAGATGGTAAATATCAGTCATTTAATAGACTGTTAGCCAAGTTTGCAGTTACAAAATCTCGCATATTTGATAAGATCTTTATTCTCTTATATCTTGAGGGTTTTAAAATGAGGTCAAGCAATTACAACACCGGGTCACCTGAAGATCGAAAATCTTTACCTGTTGCTTTATGCCATTTAGTATGAGAGGCGGCATAACTTTCGATTATAAAGGATTAAGTCATCTGCAGGTGTCTGGATAGATATGAGAGATATGCTCTACTGGGCACGTACTAATGCTTTCCTTATGTTGATCACTCTCACCTGGCCAAACTCCGTCAGAACAATATTTCTCAGATTAACTCAGTGACTTGCAAATGCGTCTTCAGTTTTAAAACTTGAACATAACCTTCCATAAGACCAATTTGTACTAAAAAATCGTCGAAAATTTGCTTCGGGTAAAAGATATTTAACCAGATTTAATGAAAACGCATAATTTGTTTACAATGCTCACCGCACAATGTCAATGCTCAGAATAAATTATATATATATTATATATATATATACATAAATAATTATATATATATATATATATATATATATGTAATATATGTATATATATATATATATATATATATATATGTATGATATATATATCTATATATATATATATATATAAGAGCAAGAATATTGAAAGAAATTATGATGTCACGGTATCGGGATCTTAAGACTTTGTTGTGACAAGCGTATCCAAAGTAAGCGTGAAGACATGCACACGCACGCACACACAAACAAACGCACATACACACAATCACAACACACCACCCACACACACATGGACACACACACACACATATATATATATATATATATATATATATATATATATATATATATGAAAAAATAACTCCTCTCTATTTCTCCAACAGGTGCAAATATATGTCAAGAACATGTCGACCAGAATACACACATGTATATCCAAACATGAACACGCACACAAACAACACACGAACCCACATATTCACATGAACAACACACACTTTTATCTTACCACCTGAGGGAGAGAGAGAGAGAGAGAGAGAGAGAGAGAGAGAGAGAGAGAGAGAGAAACGTCCGAAGGATTCACCCATGAGTGAGCACCTATCATTTATAGGCCTCCGTGTGACCTGATTCCGGGGGCGGCGGTAATCTCTAGGACATAAAATACTTGCCGTCGTTCTCGAGGTGTTCAAGTAGCCCCAGGGCAGCCATTTCTGGTAATATATGACGTCAGTTGATCCCGGACTACGGAGGAAAGGAGTCCGGCCATAAGTTTTAAGAGGAAATCCGTCAAGACATTACGACCTAGAAATATGAAGGGTGAAGTTGGAAGGGGGGTTGGGGGGGGGGGAGACGCCGTTAGGATATGACGCCGTGGCATGAACGATTTACTTCCGGCTTCATTATATGAGTCTCTCTCTCTCTCTCTCTCTCTCTCTCTCTCTGTAGAATTAGAGCTTCCTTCTTCAATGCTGATGGACTGGGAGATATATCGTTATTAAATGGGTGAAGTTCAGTGGGATTTATTTCATCTTTACATGTGGTCGTGTGGAAATGGATTCTCTCTAAATAAAAGAAGATTGGAGGACTGTAAGCAATTTAATTATTTATCAATGGGAACCTAGGATTATCTCTCTCTCTCTCTCTCTCTCTCTCTCTCTCTCTCTCTCTCTCTCTCCAAATATGAAGTTAGTCAAGTTACCTTTATTCACGGTTGTATCGGAAAAAATTATAACTGAATAATAAAGACAACGAATTCCAAAAATAAATATTACAATTCCTTGATGAAATCTTTACTTGGCCTTTACGAGCGTTTATAAATTGTACGTTTATAATATTATTATATTTAAAGCCAAAAATAGAAGAAATTACAAATTGTTGCTGTGTGATGAAACTGAAACGATCAACTTGATCTGGAAAGTTCAGATGGGACAAAATGACCTATACTCTGTTTTTCTCCATCTGTCCACCTGCCTGTGGTGTTTGCGTATGGTAACACTGTGTCCCCGGCTTTAGATAGTTACATTCAGCTTACATTCAACAATAATAATAATATCCTATTTCGAATATTAACGGTGTACTTCGCATACAGTAAATTATTAAAACAATTTTCAGTTGCAAATGTACACCCAGATATCCTTTTATTTACCTAAAACTTACACAGCGTAACTATTTAAAGCCCGGGACGCAGTGTTACCATACAAAAACACCTCAGGCGGATGGACAGATGGAAAAAAACAGAGTATAGTTTGGAGGAGAGTTCCTTTGTATCTTCATGGAAATTCGGTTCAACATTAAGACATTATCTGCATTCTTCATTTAAATTTTATCTTAAATAAAAATATACTGAAATTGCAATTAGCTATCCTTATAAAGGTAGTATTGGGCTAGGGTGAAATTATTTTCATCCAACAGGCCATTAAAATGCAACAGTAAATGAATATTGTCATGAGTCCTCATATCAATGTGGAACACTTTCTTTTTTTTATTTTGAATGTACATTCGCCCTCCTATCTCTTTATTTACTTGTACTTTTATGCCTATTTCGCTAAAATTCAACTGTCAATTAAAGAGCTAAAATAAGAGATAAAAAAACAATCAACCGCAATTTTCACAATCCTCTCTTTAGGCAAACATGAATAGCGGTTTTTCATAATATGTTCAAAGTGCATTTGCGTCCACTTGAACTTACCATATACGGCTACTGAAGCTTCATCTGTATAATCTTGATAGAAACTGGTCATAATACATAGGCAACTTCTGTTCTCTAAAAGGTCGAATTACTGTTGCGGTATTTTCATTTATAACGCCTTAAATTTGCACTTGCTTTGCAGTGTCAGTAACTTCAAATGAGACATATTAAGGCTTAATTTGTAATATGAATGTATGATTTTTACATATACATATTCAGTTTATTGCTTCTAGTACAATTTTTATTCCTTATATTTCCTGCAGGTAGCAAATATATAACTGCGTATTTTACAAACAGTAGCAGCAAAATCAATTCAAGCAAACAGACAGAATAATATTTGTTTTCATTTGACCCGGCTCATTATAAATTCATTACTGTATTACTTTCAATGTAGATTCGTCCCCATCAAATGACTGACAATGCAGTACTTGAAATTCCTTTGACCTAAGTTGACATCATTAAAATATTATTCATTCCGAATAACATTGGATCATTATTTATTAAAAAAATGGATGAGTGTGATGTTTATATTAGTAAATGATAATGACTTCATTCATATACTGAGTATTGTCTTACTATAAATATATTGAGGTCTTGCATTTAGGACTATGTAAATAAATGACAAGCAAAAATTCGAAAAGATAAATTAAGCTTTTTTAAAGGCTGCATTAAATGTGTTGGAAATTAAACACACACAATGTGTAGCAAGTAATTATACCCTATACATGTACTTGTACTTGTACTTGTACTTGTCTTGTACTTGTATCTGACGTTGACCATTATCAAATAAATTATGTTATGAAAATTGTTGGACGAAGTCTTCAGTTACATGGCTGACTGAATTTGAATGACTTTCGTACAAAATATACGTCAGATATAAATATTACAATAAATATTGGGTAACAATTATTTCTTCATTTATAACTTACGAGTAAGTAATGGTTAAATGGCGGTACTGGAATTCACAACAAAAATAATTGTCAAAGGAAAGATTTCTGGTTATTTCATTTTTACTTGTTCTTGTTGATAGATGGAAATTGATAACTAGAAAAACTGACTTATGTTTTCCATCATCTGAAAGACATCTTGATGCAATACTTCATTTTCCGAGTCTTCTATTAAATTGAAAACGAGGGTATGACATTTATCTTTTGTACTTAAAAACATTATTACAGTGCCTACAATTACAAATATCATATTCCAAAAGTCTTAATGCATACAGCTTTAAACGCAGAACATTAGTCTTTGAAAATCTCTTGCATATACTTAGCAAAGAATCACAGATACTGCATGTTTCATTCATGTGAGTAACTGAATTCGTTTCGTGCTTTAATTACTTATGCGAGGCAACATTAAAACCGAAAGGAATCTCTTCTATTTATTAATGCACAAAACATCCAAAATCCACTAATGTCTGTGTTAAAAAAAAGGACGAATTAACGAAATGATTGCTTATAAAAGAAATTGAAATAAAGATTAGCATAACACATATGGAAAAAGAATGACAAAACATTTAAACCTTTGAGGAAAACACTGATGCAACAGAAAACGGAATAAGGTAAAAGAAAAATAAAAGCCCGAAGCATTGCAATCTAGAATGATTTTTCTGACTCAATATCAAAAAATCCCTCACCTCCAGCACGAGCGAACAAAACACCAGTAAAATAATATTTGCGCTACAGTGCCTCTTTTAACCCTGGAAAATGAATGAGTTTTGCATAATTGAGTCTCAGGTTGAATAAAAGAAAGTGGCAACTCTTGCTGGGTTATATCCGCTGATGCCTTGGGGATGGGATGCTCTTTTCCAACTCTCGTTTTCAAGAAAAAAAATGAATGCAAAGAAGAGAAGGAAAACGAATGAATAATTCTTTCACGATTGTTCAATGTTTCATTCGCTCATTTAGAGACTCACTCATTCTCTCCGTCTTTTGTATGAGTAAGTGTTGATTAAATATTTTAATGCAAAGCGAATAACAAGGAGGTACCATAACAATGGGAAATTAATTTGTTCATTTAATTAAGAAGTTGAACATTGGTAAATTTATTCTGAATCGTTTAATTTCAGTTTGTTCTGATTTCTCTTCTTCGTTATTACGCTGTTGAAATTGATAAGGAAGGCAAGAAATACTTACCAACAAATACATACATACATACATGCATACATATACACACAACACACACACATTTGACGTGTATTATATATTATATATATATATATATATAGTATAGATATATATATATATATTATATATATATACATATATATATACACACATAATATATATATATATATATATATATATATATATACATATATATATATATATGTGTGTGTGTATGTTATGTATGTATGTATGTTTGTATGTATGTGTGTGTTTGTCTGTAATTTCAACACAAATTATACAGACTTTAAATACAAATTTAATTATCCCTTAAACCAATTTTCTTTTTGGTCTGTATTGCACACGATCCTAGATGTAGATCTCAATATATATTGCTAGACAACACTCAATATATAAATACTGTCAGGTCCATTTACTAATTAGACATTGCAAATCATCCCTTTTAATGAATATGATCCCATGTTATTCGCAATGATTAATGTTTTAACGATATATGCTTAGGTCAAAGGATTTTCAAACATAACACTCTCAGTAATTTGATATTAATGAATTTACATGAAAATAGTGTAAGCAATAAACCCAAAGTATAATCCTTGCCAAGTGAAAGGAAAAGGAAACATAGTTCATGTATTTATATATATATATATATATATATATATATATATATATATATATATATATATATATATATATGTAATGGTATATGTATATGTATATATATAGAATATATATATATATATATATATATATATATATAATGTATAGTCGTCTTTCTACTCGTATGAGTATAATAATCATTCATAGCAAATTGGCCTCTATCGGCCTCTCTATCTCTCTCTCTCTCTCTCTCTCGTCTCTCTCTCTCTCCTCTCTCTCTCTCTCTCTCTTTGTCTTCGTATGTAGTGAAATGATCTACTACATACATACATACTATATATATATATATATATGTGTGTGTGTGTGTGTGTGTGTGTGTATGTGTATGTATGTATATATAATGTGTATATGTGTGTGGCTGTGTGCGATGTATCAAACCTGAAGAATAAAGGCAAAAAAGGAACGTGTAAATCATTAGGATGTTTTTAGTATTTTGCAAGAGAGATAA
>NC_087206.1:14655813-14670813 GCF_015104395.2 Macrobrachium nipponense
CCGTATTTTTCGATACATTTCTCTGAGACTGTTTGGAAACGGGAGTCGAATGACGTAAAGGCAATTAATCTGTGAAGTCCCATTTTGTTATATGAAGAAAAATCAACAAAGTGAAGCGTGTAATGAGAAATTCGTCTTTAACTTATTCGCGTGGAAAATAATCCAACCGGTGATAGTTGTATTCAATGACTGACATCGATTTCTGTTTTTATTTAATAACACCAATTTCTGTATTGTACCGATCGTATAGTTATGGCTTTAGTTTTGCATTATGGGAAATTTGGCGTAAATGATTTCGTTACCAAAACCACCAAGAGACCAAAAAGGGTTTTTCTGTAATTATTTTCGTCTGCCAAGTGCTACTTTAATTATTTCTGCCCTCTCACGATCGACAAATAAGGAACTTGTTATTCCCCTGGGCGAAAAAAACAACGGCGCTGTTTTTACTTAGATGAACGTTGAAAACAATTATTTTCCTTTTGTTTTTTCTCGCTGTGAGGCAGACTTAACAAAAAATGATGACTGAGTTAAAAACATAGTGATGAAAGCATGAAGTTCTCAGAGTTATGAAATGGAGCTGAAGAACTGAAAACATAAATTATCCTTTGGTAAGAGATCTCTCAATCTCTGGTATCAGTTGCTTTATTTTAATACCTACTTGCACAAGGAAATATTCCCGTCTCGATCTTTCTCACATACACTATTTGTATCGATGTTTCTGTTTACTAACACTATTACGCGTTATAACGAGAATGAAAGACTATAAATCATAAAGAGATTCTCAACGTCCCAGAAAACATAACCAACCATTCAGCCTCGTTCGTTTCTACGCAGTGATTTACTAAGTGTAAAATAAATTATGCCTATTTTGTCTCGAATAAATAATACATTTTGTGTTTCCCTTTAACAGGCTGGACTAAATGAGCAACGTTCGCGCTTTTGACGGAATTGAAACTAAATCTTTTACCCAGGAAAAAAAAAATGACATTTTCGCTTCAATATCGTTTTGCAAATAATGAGTGATATCTTCATTGCTGGGTGTCGGTGCAGCTTGGCATTGCACGATATGCAACTCATTATTTCAATATTTTGTCGTTACTGGGTCTCAGATATGACCTTTTGATGGAAATAAATATATCTCTGAAAAAAAGAGAGCCCATATTAGGAATTTTGTTTTCTACGAACATTTATACACTTTTTTTTCACCGTGGACGATGCTGCTCTCAAAAGAGAACAATTAATCTTTTGTTCTGTTCTCTCGGGAATGATATTGAGTGATGTGTCATTCCCTTAGGTGATGAAATGATGTGATTGGTTCGTGTTTTGTTGTAAAGTGTTTGCCATCTCTAGTTAAGGGTATTATGTTTTTGTTATCTTGACTGCATTACTCATTGCAAGTGGACTTTATATCACTTGTCGGCGTAAATAAAAAACATTGATGGAATGTCCACTAATTCCAGTATCATGCCGCATCATTGAAGACGGTCCCACCTTATGAATATAGAAAATTGATGATTATGTCTGTATAAATGAGAGAGAGAGAGAGAGAGAGAGAGAGAGAGAGAGAGAGAGAGAGAGAGAGAGAGAGAGCATAAATATATTGGCAATCAGGTGTCTTTCATCTTCTGAACTCTTGCTCAATTCTAGCTCTTAAAATAATTAGAATGGAAATCGTATTTGATAGCATTCTCTGATAAATCAAAGCAGGGAATTACTCAGTTAATATATACAAGCATTAAGCTGGAGTAAGACAGCCAAAACCATTCAGTTGCTGCCTGTTCTCTTTTTTTTTTTTTTTTTTTTTTTTTTGGCAGGGTGGGGGTGGGGGGAGTAGTTACTAAACATTCAATCTAATTGGTTAATGACAGAAGAAAAGCAAATAGGTTGACATTACTTGCTCTTCCAGACATACTTGCAACTATTTGCGACTTTTTAATAATTATTATGGGTTGATCATGAGTGTAATCTGTTCTGGAACCCTTCTTAATTTAGTTTTATTAAACTGATCCATAAAATTGTGAATCTTCCCTACAAAGAAAAATTCCCAATTTTTAAGTATGAGTAATAAATCCTTTTACAATCTCTCAATTTCAGTTATGTTTTAATTTTTTATCTGATTTTAAAATTTTCATTTATTCTCCTGTCTGCTTTTGTTTAAAAAAGGCAGCTATCAAATTTCATTGATGATTTTCATTAATTTCTATGTATTATTAATAGTACAGATAATTTTATTGTTGCACTTTAAAATATAACATAATTAGAAATCAAGTACTTTTTTATCTGAAAATCTTTTGGCTATCACGATTTCCTTTATATTCCAACCTTATTCAAATGACAGATAACGTGCATATAAGGAATTTATCATTTAATCATTTCCTTCGTAATAATTGATCAAACTGATTTTGCCAAACGAATTTCAGTACAAATATAATATTAATAATCGTCAGCTTTATCTAAATATTTAAAGATATCTTAATATCTTAATATATGCAAAGGTCTTATCCTTTCGAAAGAAAGTATCAGCTCTTGTTCTTAAATAAAATGGTGAATATCCTCTCGATATTCATCCTACACAGTACTAAATTCAGTAGCTGCGTCGTTCATGTAATAATTGTTGATGTATATATTATTATCACGTAGGCAGCATAAATAAATAAGAACGATATTCAGTCTAGATTCTACCTCAGTCTTTAATCTCAGGCTTATAAGCATTTTATTTTCAGTTACCTGTTAATTCTAGTGTAAGACTTGCGTCAATCGTAACGGTTTTAACTCGAAAAAGATCCACATTCACACATACATATATATATATATATATATATATATATATATATATATATATATATATATATATATATATATATATATATATATATATATATATATATATATATATATATATACATATATATATATATATATATATATATATATATATATATAGATGTAATAATGATATACGAAACGTAGGAAATAAAGTATTGAAATGAATTACAACGTTTCCAATGATCTACCTTTACGCTGTATATATATATTATATATATATATATATATATATATGTGTGTGTGTGTGTGTGTGTGTGTGTGTGTGTGTGTGTGTGTGTGTGTGTGTGTAGGCTGTATTCATTAATTAAACTTTAAATTTCTGTCTGTCTGTCTGTTACTCTGTCAGTCTGTCTCTGTCTGTCTGTCTGTCTTTCTCTCAAATGTCAGATGCTGGAAAAAATATTTAGAAGCTAATCTCTTTTGATATATCCGTGGACGCCGTCCGTACCACTGACCTGAACATACAAGTACAGACATGTTACAAAAAAATGACACCAGAGAGAGAGAGAGAGAGAGAGAGGAGAGAGAGAGAGAGAGAGAGAGAACAGGGTCTCTGGTTAGAAGCTGACAGTAGAGGTGACATTGTTAACTGTGCCATTTGAAGTCAAGACATCGATGGAACAGGTTTTTCAAGTAATTGTATTTGAGTAAAAAATGTGGTGTGTTGAAGTGAAAATAAATTTAATAAGGAAAGGAAACACGTGGTGAAACACTCATAGACGTTCCAAACTGAGAGAGAGAGAGAGAGAGAGAGAGAGAGAGAGAGAGAGAGAGATTTCTAAATGGTAGACTACGTACAATGCACGTCTAATATGAGTGCTGCCGTCCTGAGTGAATTATTTCAGTTTAAAGGCTTGCTTGTGCAGTCTCACACATACGTACATACATAATTACATACAAAGACAAAGGAAAAGGGTTAAATAATAATTAAAACGGATAATGGTACAGAAACATGCCTTACAATGGCTCTTTATCATTTAGAGCCAGGAATTGCAGAGGCCTTTGTAAACATTACAAATGAAGGAGAAGAAGGGTCTGAATTATCGAACCCAGAACTGCATCGAAGGACGGGGCCATTTATTTCGAATGTGCTGCAATGTAAACGTCAATTTCTGTCAGAAATCATTTTAAAACTTCATTTAAGCCAGCAAGATGCACTTAAAGCAGCACAAGGGAACTGTAAGCTTCGATTTCTGTTCACGATTATTTTCAGAGCTTAGGAGACCTCGAGTGAGATGCATTCAGAACAGCGTTAAATGAAATCAAAGATGATGTCTGATGTTAGTGTGTTCGGAATATACACAATGTGCAATGTTTCTGGAATGTTTGAAATATTATATAATACTATGGCGAGCTTGTTGGCGCGCGTTACACGTGCTGGAACTCGGAGCAGCTGTCTCCCCTACCCTCCTGATCCCTTACCTAACCAGACCCTACCCAGGGAGGACAATTATGTTTGTAGGGGGAAGGTGGATTTCTCCCTTACGCTCCCGGAGGCTAGATGTTGCCCATGCCCTCCCATTCCCGTACCTGCCCCATCCCATCCGGAGAGTGCAAACATGCTTGCAGGAGGAGGCTGGATTTTGTCCATACCTTGCCATTCCTCTACCTGCCGTGCTTCACCCGGGGAGCACAAACATGTTTGCAGGAGGAGGTTATATGTTGTCCAGACCCTGCCATTTTCCTATCTGCCCAGCCAACCCGGGGAGCACAAACATGTTTTTAGGAGGAGACAGGATTTTGCCCATGTCCTGCATTCTTCTACCTTCCCCGCTCCACCCGGGGAGCACAAACATGGTTGCAGGAGGAGGGTGTATGTTGCGCTAGAATACGGATGGTAATTCATGTTCGGAAGTATACATGGTGTGAGACAGGAAATATAGACCTTTATTTTAGTTGCAAGGGTAAATCTATGTCGCAATAAAAAAAACATATTCTTTTAATAATATCCAACTGAAATGAGTAGTAAATTCATTGGAGTCAAAGAAAAATATACCAGAAAAATTTTTCAATTTGCACAGATATGTAATAAAGCACAAATTTACGCTGTATATTACAACCAAGGCCATGCTCAGGTTTTGTTGTGCAGATATCCTAAACTATGCAAAATTTTTGCTTTGCTTATATTATACATATTACCATTGCAGCCTCGGATGGATGTTAACAAACAGAATTATAAATTAAATCATCATATTTCCATTATCTGTAATATACAATGACCTAGTTAGGCACAAACACCTTCTTACTAAATGCATTTACACATTGCACTGTGTATGTGTAAAACATTATGCAAATACTTCATTAAATTTTGTTCACCAAAGAAGAGTAAGGAAAAAAGTAGACTAACAAAATTCTTGGAGGTGACTGTACTTGGCACCAGGAAAGTAATATCACTTAAAGAGGAATACAAATTAAATTTTTGCTTAGGAAAATATATATTGTATGTACAGAACTTCCATACCATCAAAGCAAAGTCAACAATTAGAAAAGATTTTTCAAGAGGTTAGGCGAGTTCTGAGTGAAGGTAGGAATCTAGTGATAGAATACCTGTAGTAGAGTGAAGTGCAGTATTAGGATGAAAGTATGGAGCAGACCCATATGCAATACAATAAGTCATAAGTGGCTCCCCCCAAAATCCTAGGGTCTCGTGAGTGAGCATGGATTTTGTATTTGAAAGCATGCTATTTAGTCATAAAAATTTTCCCAACATGCCTCTGAAAAAGTTAACGTACGCAAAAATAAAATAAAAAATAAAATCATTCATGTAAACTACAAACCTCTGGTCAATGTTACTTGATCTTGACATGATATGAACAACACAGCCAAAGGAACAGCATCAGCCGATCCTGCACAAATAAAAGGTATGATAGCTGTGTTCAGTTGGTCTACAGATCCTGTGGCATCTACAAAAACAACTTCCGAGGCTTCTCTTAGATGTTCATGAACCCTCTTCATGAAGGGAGTTACCAAAACCACACAGAATCGTTCATCGTTGTGCTCAACTTTAATCTGTACTTCTGGGTTGTCAGCTGCATACTTGTGGATAGCATTAAACATAGACAACGTGTTCAATCCACCATGTTGTTCTTTTACCCATTGGGTCCGCATATATTCCACAGATTTGAGAGATGGATTGACAGATTTGTTTGCTTGTCCTCTCAAATCATCAACCAAATCTAATTTCATAAGATGGTGTCTGTGAGCCATCGCTGGTGTCATACCTGTATATATTCTAATGTTAGCTGACAATCGCATTCCAACACAAAAATAAACCTTACTATAGAAGTTATGATACATATACATATTTTCATATCAAGATCTCAGTGCTTATAATATCTACTGCATTCACCGCCACCTTCGACAGAGTCAAAACTTGGCTAAGATTATCATTTTAAAATAATAGTAACTACAGTAACATAATTACTGCATTTTCCTAGTATACACTGCAATCACTGATCCGGTGATCAAGGAAATCCCATTTTGAGGCCCCCAAACATGAATATCATTGAAGAACTACTTACATTTCAATCATAGTACTGAGTCAATGAATTTTATTGTATATTAATAACATCTTTTAGTTAGTCTATTCGGGAGTAATACCGAATGAAAAGCAAAAAAAATTCATGAATGCATGCAAGCCAAATCTTTTTGAAGTAGCTAATTATGTAAATAAATCATTGGTTTTGCCATTTGCAGTTTTAGATGGTAAAAGGTAGTTAATTTACTTTCATATATACCGACACTAGAAATTTTGAAAAGGGGCAGCCCTCAAAATTGTGATATCAGCCTTGAGTATATGTCTTAGGAAGTACAGTATTTAATTTGTTCACGACTTCCAAGGGAAAGAGCTGTTGCATGTGTGCCGGTGATGAGAATTTCTGAAAAAAGGACATGAATTGTGGGATAACATTATACATCAATAAACACAAACAGACTATAATTTCTACATTCCTATAAAGGCCTATATTCACCATAGTGACATTATCAGCAGAGTTAACGTTACTTGTTTAGTGTAATCAATATAAAATTACCATGTGAAATTTTACATACAATATTATAATTTGTGACATTGAGGTTTTCTAGCTAGATTTAATTCCACTAGATAATTATTATAGTAAAATTCTTTTTACAAAAACTTTGAAACAGGTAAATACAAGAACATTACACTAAGTTTGACTGCATTTCAAGAAGTGTTATTTTACCTTGCTCAATGGTACCATATACCTTGCGTACTCAGACTCTCAGTACCTTTTTATAATAATAAGCGCCAGCGTAAATGCTAGCTGGTATAGCATAGTTGATACATATATTTTGTATTCATCTATAATAATTAATATATTTACCAATATTATAACGTATTATATAAGATTAATATTTTCAAAACTGGTGCTTTTGCAAGAATTAAGAAAAGTTTATAGGTGGTAACACTAAGGATGACGGAGTCTCACAACGTCACCGCTCCAAAACACGCTGTGATTGGTTCTAACATCCGAGAGGGTCTATTTCCATCCAGACTTCAGGAATATGCGCCCCGGGCAACAAGTTTACAGGAGGAGGATGGATGTCTTCCTTACCCTCCCATTCGCTTATCTACCCCGCACCGCCTTTGGCGGACAAACGTGTTTGCAGCAGGAGGTTGGATGTCTCTCCTATCCTCCAGTTCCCTTACCTACCCCGCCTACGGAACAATAATAATAATAGCAGCTTTTTCCATAAGATAAATCTATACTCAACTATAACACCAACTGACAATAAGCCTCCGATCCTTATTTACTGATATTACCTTATTACTAAAAAAGCTATGAAGGGGAAACATTATCTGTCCGTCATTTGCAGACAGATATTAATTGGCCTCTGACCTTTGAACCTTCTGAGATCAACTCTATAAAATTACATTTATACCTTCAGTAACTAAATTGCGTAATGCTTGGGTATGAAAATCGAGGGTTAGATGTCTGTTTCGTTGTCCAAAGAAGTCCTGGATGATAAAAATTATTATTTCGGGTTTTTGAAATCTCATTTATGTAGATTTCGAATTGAATTTCGAATTTAAACGGAACACCAGGAAAATGAATAGAGGACTTTTTTTCCTTGAAAGACACGGCGTTAGAATTCTCATTAGAAAATACACGTTTGTTATCTGTGGCTTAATCTCGTGAAGTATAAAAATATATATAGAAAACAAATGAACTTTTCAACAGGTCTAAAAAGAATGGGTACATATTGCTTAATGGAAAAACAGACCGTTGAAGGTTATATTTAAACCATTTTTTCCTACCTCCCTTTTGTAGGATGAATTATGCCAAGGTAGTAATATTTTTTATGCTGATTTGTATTCAGAGTAGATGTGCCACAGTTTCAGATTTTAATCTTCCACGCTCTCCAGTTTGACTAGCTGCCACCTAAAGCTTTGATTACTGTGGAAAATATTTCGTTTTTTTTTTTTTTTTTTCATTCTCTTCCCATTCCTTCATTCAAATCTCTCTCTCTCTCTCTCTCTCTCTCTCTCTCTCTCTCTCTCTCTCTCTCTCTCTCTCTCATAGAAAGATCTGTCCTTTTCAATAGGATTTACTCTACTGATTATTTTTTTTACATCACTAATTAAATCAATGAAGACAGGGAGGTTGCAAGTCTAACTTGCAATGGCTCGCGTGTATATACAGAATATGTGTGTATTTATAAGAGAATATATGAGAATATATATATATATATATATATATATATATATATATATATATATATATATATATATATATATATATATAAGTCATATCACATTACCGTGATTCATATACATACATCAGTATGTATATGATATGTGATATGACTTATATAAAGGCTACATGCTGTCACTACAACACTACCGAGGTCGAGGTGGGTTAATGCTGGCTCCAAATCAGCGGAATACCTGAGCGCGAAAAGTATTTGAGGGTGAGAGACGGCATTAACTTATAGCCTCTTGCGGTGGAGGAGTGGGTAAAAGCTTCACTGACGTTCCTGGATTTGTATGGTGTCCTGGGTTCGCGCTTAGGCGGCGAAAATTCTATTATCGCCTAATAAAATTCCCCTTCGGTTAAGCATATATGAAAATATATTAACTCCGAGGTAGAGTGAATTAGATATTAAAGGATATATAGTCCCCGTACACCTCTTCAGATTATGAAAGAGGGTAGATGTAAGTAGGGGGGAAATGAAAAGAATTTTTCCAAATATAAATTTTGATAATGAAAATGTTGTTGGTATTTTCCGAGTTTCGTTCCCTAATACTCATACAAAACAAACAAATTAAAATGCCCCGAAGTATAATAATGGCCACCAAAAATAGATCTATCTTTCGGTGTCCGGTATAATGCTGTATGAATCACGTCCCAAGAAACTATAACCTATTCTATATCGTTGTCATGCGCATGATTATGGCTAACTTTAACCATACATAAAATGAAAACTACTGAGGTTAGAGTGCTGCAATTTGTCACGTTTCATGAATGGAGTGTGGATAATCAACATACCACTTTGCAGCGCTCTAGCCCCAGTAGGTTTTAAGTTCTGAGGGCGGACAGATAAAGTGCGGACAGGAAAAAGTATGTGCGCCATGCACACACACACACACGCACGCACGCACACACACACACACACACACATATATATATATATAGATATTATAATATATATATAATATATTAATATATATGTGTGTGTGTGTGTGTGTGTGTGTGTGTGTGTGTGTGTAGAGAGAGAGAGAGAGAGAGAGACAGACAGACAGACAGACAGGCAGACAGAGAGAGAGAATGTGTATTCCACAGTCAGAGACACGCTATATTTTAACGGACTGCGCCCACCTACATGTTGAGAATCGAACCCATTTCCTCTCAGTATTAAGGAGGACGATTTAACCAAAATGTTACATGTAATTGAGAGAGAGAGAGAGAGAGAGAGAGAGAGAGAATTAATGACTTGAAAAAACTCCTTCAGTAAATCATAATTTTCTTATATACAACGACGGATTCACTATGTAATTTGGAAAATGGTAAAAGATATTCAGCAAAGTAAAAAAAGATGATATGAAACGCTAAATTAAAAAAGACATTTTTCAATTAAAGTGATATTGCTGGCTATGTAAAATCCAGCCATTTTCATCCGGTTCATTATTTTTTCTCAGGTTTTAATTCGATGCTCGTCTATGAGAATAGTGAAAATGACCTAACCACTATCTTTTTATAAACGCGTTTATTTAGAATGTCAAACTTGCCTCTTAATGCAAACACACACACACACACACACACACACACACACACACACACACACGTACACACACACACACACAACACACACACACACACACACACACACACACATATATATATATATATATATATATATATATATATATATATAATATATATATATATATATATATATATATATATATATATGTCTCTTACACAGACTCACTTTTGCGTATGCAGGGTTTCTTGGATTCCTTCCCGCCTATCGCTCATCTCTATAGCCTCCTTGAGGTAAGGAGGGTGTGTACCATACTGGGGCCACCCCCATAAGAAGGAAAAAGTCGTATCATTCTCTCTCTCTCAAACAGTAATATATAATTATATTATATATATATATATATATATATATATATATAATATATATATATATATATATATATGTGTGTGTGTGTGTGTGTGTGTGTGTGTGTTTGTGTGTGTGTGTGCGCGTGCGTGTTCGTCGTGCGTGCGTGTGTGTGCGTTTGTGTGCGTGTGTATTATAGAAGTGGATTTGTTTTTGCAAAACTTTAATTTTGCATCATTATTACGGAGTTATTAAGGGAACATTACAATCTGTTTATCGAAATTTAAACGCAAAAATTTATCTGTACGATACAGGAGAGAAAATAACTAAATTATTTTTGTTAGAAGTTTCTGTTATAAAAAATGTCGTTATCTATTGAATAATTTCGTATAGAAATCTAATACCTTTAACGTTAAATGAAAAAGATTGTTCGTTATTTTCTATACTGACTTTTTGCTGAGTTTTTAGTCATCAGAATAGTGATTATTATTTAATCGTTCACATAGACAACCCCAGGAGTAAAATTTGAAAGCTCTGCTTTTCAGTTTTGTGAAAACAAAGCTATTGTGCCGGCTTTATCTCTCCGTCCGCACTTTATTCTGTGCGCCGTCAGATCTTAAAAACTACTGAGACCATAGAGCTGCAAATTGGTAGGTTAATCATCCACCCTCCAATCATCAAGCATTCCAAATTATAGCCCTCTAGCCTCAGTAGTGTGTATTTTATTTAAGGTTAAATTTAGCCATAATCCATGTCTGGCAGCAATATAGGACAGGCAACCACCGAGCCGTGGTTAAAGTTTCATGGGCCGCAGCTCGCACAGCATTATTACGAGACCACCGAAAGATAGATCTATTTTCGGTGGCCATGATTATACGATGCACGTAAAACTCGATAGCACTTTTTAGTATTTGTTTTTCTTTTTATCTCTAGTAACTAAAAACATTTAGTTTTTAACTTCGTTACAAAATATGTCTACATAAATATCCCCCTGAAATGTTGGATTTTTGAGAAGAATATAAATAAACAAGTTATGAAGGACTATAAGCCAACATAATCAGTCCATGAATCTATGTAGCTTTTACCTTTCTGTCATGCGCAATAGAAAGTTATTAACATAACCTA
This sequence comes from Macrobrachium nipponense, assembly GCF_015104395.2. Lineage (NCBI taxonomy): Eukaryota > Metazoa > Arthropoda > Malacostraca > Decapoda > Palaemonidae > Macrobrachium > Macrobrachium nipponense. Next base: position 14,667,334 of record NC_087206.1, read on the forward strand.
ATAGTTTGCAAGGTTACATTTTCTTTAACAAACAGCAGGAAACTGGCATTTTCTTTAAAAGATATCAGTGACAACATCAACTAAAGAGGATGGTCAGAAATTGCAAACCTTGAAGGTAATGGTGTATATTTTCGCATTAACGAAAAATCTAATGGTTAACCCCCTCCAAAGAGTGAACTTTTTGTAGATGTGACTAGAGATGTGACGTGATTTCTAAAAAACAAAATTCAAGTTTTATTTCAGTTAAAAAAGTTCAAACCTCCTTCGATTATCTGAAGGATGCCATATAATGCCTGATGTTACAAGGTTCTATCAAAATCCGATCTGCAATTTTCACATGAGTAGACGGAAGAGAGCAAGGTGGATGGCTTGGAGGAGGCACTGTAAGAAATAATGGATTTTACAAGGAAAGAAGTTATACTTAGTAATCTAGTGGGTTACTTTTTCCATCTTCAGAAGAAAACCGACAGAAGTTTTTGTTTGATTGAACAGATTTCCAGCAGAACATTTTTTTTTTTTTTTACTTTTATTCTAACTGAGATTTAGATTTTGAAATCAGCGATCATTTTGAATACCTGACATGTACTTAGCGTGGTACAGAAAAACTCTCATAATTTAGTGAATATATTATATTCGTTCCCGTACATTTTTTTAAACGGGTCGATTACCATAACAAGCATTTAATTCGGGAAAAACGATGCTAATCTTGGAGGGTCATTATCTTTATGATATTCAGCCTTTTGCTCATGCTTTTACATTACTATGGATTTGATTAGTATCGTTTTTCCAGAATTAAATGCTTGTTATGGAAATCGACCCGTTTAAAAAAAATGTACGGGAACAAATATAATATATTCACTAAATTATCAGCGTTTTTCTGTACCACGATAAGTACATGTCAGGTATTCAAAATGACCGCTGATTTCAAAATCTAAATCTCAGTTAGAATAAAAGTAAAAAAAAAATGATTTGCTGGAAATCTGTTCAATCAAACAAAAACTTCTTCCGGTTTTCTTCTGAAGATGGAAAATGTAACCCACTAGATTACTGAGTATAACTTCTTTCCTTGTAATTATTAACATAATATTTTACTCAACACTCGAGTACTTTCAGGCCGTATCTGTGACCCTTTCTCAAGAGATGTGTAGGTGGTCAGACTAGATTAAGACTGCTCGGCCTTAACCCAGTCTGACAACCTAAACATCTCTTTATACTTGTAGTCTTGTGGGTTTCTTTTTTCAATCTGTATAATGGCCTACAATTCATTTGTAAAACAGATGAACACCATATTTTAAGTTATTTACAGTTTGTCCGTCAATAAATATCGATAACATCAGAAAACAGAATCAAGCACCTTTCACTATACCTACAAGCAATAGATTATGTTACACTCAAGCATAGTATGCCAACGTGCTCTTATCTGGGATTAAAATTCTGGTATACAGAATCAGAATAACTTTTTAACAACATTCAGTATGATATAAAAATTTGAACTTTTTTTTCAGGACATGAAAAAATGATTCCCACCGTTTATTTAGTGCACTCGATTTTTATAGTGCGTTTCTTTTCATCATGTTAAAAAATACTGACTACTGAACAATTCTGATTAAAAATATTCCTCCACCACCTGCCATGTATAAAGTATGTCTGTACTTAATTAAACGAACGATTTTTCAAAGATATAAGATCCAGCTCTCGGCATTACAGTGGGAATGAAATTCGCCAAATAACTTCACTACCGATGACCTCATGCAAATTTAGCATAAACGTTAATTTCATCTTATCACTAAGATGGCGATGCAGATTAATTCCCAGCCGGTATGTAAATTAATTTGTCCGGGAACAAATGTTATTAATATCTTTTTTTCCTGGTCAGATGATGATCATCTGAATTGGTCTTTCGTACATGACTCCTTTCGTTGATAATTACATTTCACTTTTGGAGGGACTTGATTGAATTAGTTAGTCGAAATGGCAGCCAGTACGGAATACCTCCGATTCTGGTAAGGCTCTATACCGGAAGAGAAACCTAGACTTTAATTATACAGGGTATTACTGAGGAATGTAATTCCACTATATTGTATATATAACACCCATTCACACACGTATATATTTGTATGGTAGGTATATATATATATATATATATATATATATATATATATATATATATATATATATATATATATACATATATATATATATATATATATATATATATACATATATATATATATATATATATATATATATATATATATATATATATATATATATATAGGTAAAAATTATCTTTGTTCTAGCCCCAAATTGTAGCTGATAACAATTGCATAAGAAAATAATGAAACAATTTTGACATAAATAGCAATACTATAGATCAATGGCAAAACAATTTATTATATTTTGAGTGTATTTTGTATGGAGCAAAAAATCTTGAACATATAAATATAAATAGCATATACATACATAATATATATATATATATATATATAATATATATTATAATATATAGATATATATATATATATATAATATAAATATGTGTGTTTGAGTTTTTTGCTCCATACACAATACACTCAAAATATAATATATTGTTTTGCCATTGATTTTATATATATTGCTATTTATGTCAAAAGCTATTTCATTATTCTGTTATGTAATTGTTATCAACCACAATTTGGGGCTAAAACACCAGATCATATACCAATATATATATATATATATATATATATATATATATATATATATATATATATATATATATATATATATATATATATGAATAACTTGATCACGAAGTATATAAAACGTGATGCTATGTATAAATAAAGGTTTTTTGCCACGAAGGAAAAAAATGAAAAAAGCAAGATAGCCAAGTACTTTCGGTCCTACTCGGACCCTTTAATGAGGCAAACTCAGTAAAGGATCCGAATAGGACCGAAAGTACTCGGCTCTTGCTTTTTCATTTTTTTCCTTCGTGGCAAAAACCAAATTTATTTATATATATATATTATATATATATATATATATATTATATATATATATATATATATATATATATATACATATATATATATATATTATATAGTTTAAAATGCACGACTGGGATACCTTAACGCCTTGGGACTGAGTAGTATTTTATCTTAAGTTGGTCTTTGTGAAGTTAGGGTTAAAATTGCTGCTCTCATTTCAGTATCTTTTTTAATAATTGAATGAATTTATTTCATCAAAGTTTGATGGCGACACCCCCACCACCACCACAGAATGAAACTGACGAGTTGAAATATCCAAAACCATCAATATATAAATATATATATATATATATATATATATATATATATATATATATATATATATATACATATATATATATATATCATATATATATATATATATATATATATATATATATATATATATATATATATATATATATATATATATATATATATATATATTATATATATAAATGTTTAAGTTTTT
>NC_087206.1:14675813-14680813 GCF_015104395.2 Macrobrachium nipponense
GGAATAAAGAACCTCCAGAACTGAGAAGTTCAGCAGCTTGACACATCTACTGCTTTTTGGTGCTGCTCTTCAGCAATTCTGATCGCTCTCGACAAGAGAAGTGGATGAGCAACGAGAAATACCACGAGAATAAAAATATCCATATCGGTTAAGTCAAAGCAAGTAATAACAGGTGCATATTCTTGTCCTTTTTCTCTTTTAAAAAAATGCTAATGATTCCTGCCAAATTATGATCCTCTCCGAATTTTGGAATTCCTCTGGCTTGAAATTCAGTCTTGATATATGACCTTAAAATGGTCGTGGAAATTCACTGATTACACTCACTGCACTGATCCTTCGGAATCCAGACATATTGGGTTCATCTTGAAGAGCTTAATGAGACGAGGATAGGCAACCAGACAGTCAGTTAGTTACAGAAAGAAAGGAGGTTTTCTTTTGAGAGAGAGAGAGAGAGAGAGAGAGAGAGAGAGAGAGAGAGAGAGAGAGAGAAACATTACGTTTGTTGTTATTCACTTGAAGAGTAAAATAGGTAGGCAGGAAAGTCATAAAGAAAAAAAGAGCAAACATAAACAATAATGCAATAACATTTAAACAAAATTAACTTTCAGAAGGACCGTGGAAGATATAAAGCAAAGAATAGCATTAACAAATCCTCGTTTTATCGAACAACAGAAAAAAATCAAAATATGAACATTTTAAATTTGAATAACATTTCCTCTTAATTCCTTAATGGGGAAAAAACCGCGTAAGAGGATTGCATTTATAAATGAATTATGTTCAAATCTTTTTCCACGAGAGACACTTAGAACGCAGTTTATGTTTTTCAATTAAACGTTTTGTATAATTCATCAGGTCGATTAAATTGTCGTCAGTGCGCGGTTCTTTTATAGAGATTATTACATCAGTTGTCTTTATTTTGTCCTTCCGAGCGAACCAATTTGTGAGAGCAAACAACTCATCACAAAAGCTCCCAAATAATTTCTCGTAACTTCATATATTAGACGAAATCATAGTGAACAGTAATTGTAGATTCTTACTGTAATAGTGATTATGTAATGGATGTAGGTTTAAAACCTTTGTAAAACATTGCAATATATGATTTATTTCATATTCTCTGTTTTTGTAAACTATTCTCGTTTATTTTACAACGAATCATTAACTAAATTAAAACAAAATACTGTAATAATGAACTGTATACTGTATTGCATAGGCATACAATATCTTTCATATTCCTCTTCTAACAATTAATAATTCTGATTGGTTGACTTCGTGTATTCTTTGCCAAAGCATTTATAAACCTATCACTTACTGCTGCTAAGAAGCAAACATTGAACGAAATGCTTGATGTATCTACAAACATAAATTGCACTGACTTTACCTGAACCAGTTCTTCAGATTTAACATTTTGTGGAAATCTCCTTTGAAAAATTGGAATGGAAAAATATTCGTGTACGTAAAGCTGGGTGAATGTCCTTTTTCCGCGTACATTTCGAATGTCCTAGTAAACGTATTTTCCGAGCTAGGCCAGGGTGTAATTCAAACGTTAAATGGTCGTATTTTCAAAAATGGTAAAGAACAAAGATCTTCGATATCCATTCGATAAAATGTCCTGCTGTGTTTTGTTAGTTCATGCTATTGAAGGCATTAGATGTTTTACTCGGGAGGGTCTCTCTCTCTCTCTCTCTCTCTCTCTCTCTATCCATTCGATAAAATGTCCTGCTGTGTTTTGTTAGTTCATGCTATTGAAGGTCTTAGATGTGTCACTCGGAAAGAATTCTCTCTCTCTCTCTCTCTCTCTCTCTCTCTCTCTCTCTCTCTCTCTCTCTCTCTCTCGTTAGCCGAACAGTAAATTCACGAGACGCAAGATATTTTCGTTTTCATAGACTTCTCTGTCCTTATGCCTCAGAATTGATACTCAGACTTCGTAGATATAAAAGTCTTAATTAAAAAATCAAGATAAAGGAAGTGGCAAGAGAAACCGACGACAATTAGGCAAATAGGAACATATGCATGAGACCGGTAAATTCAAATTGAAGTTAAAAATCTGAGAAACACTCAGACTGGGCTTAATTCATCCGATGGAACCTCTTTTGTGCCTTTTCATTTTTTCCACCAGATCCAGACTGGTTGAAGGAATGTATAACCTGTGTCTGGAATTGTTGTGAGGTCGGGGTTGTAAACAAATTATGTTACAAAATACAGTTTGAAATTGGTAACTCAAATGATAAAAACTTACGGATTTTTTGTTAAACTCATCGGTACCAATTAGTTTTCCAGATACAAGCGAAAGCTAACAGGGTGTACCTGCCTTTGTTGGCAATAGAAATAATCAATTAAGTAGCTTTGAAATTTATGAAGATTAACCATTGAAATAAATAATAACAAGAAAAAATTGCGCCGAAGTTATTTCAGCGCAATCGAGTGTTCTGTACAGCATATAATGCTGTATAAAACCAGTGCCCAGTTGCTCCCCACATGCGGTCAAACGGAGGTGCGTCGGGAGCCTCCGGAAAGCGCTGCCAGACGCAAGATCCATGCTTACCTTAACCTTAAATAAAATAACAACTACTGAAGGTAGAGGGTTGCAATTGAGTATGATTTGGTGATTGGCGGGTGGATGATCATCACATCAATTTGCAGCCCTCTAGCCTCAGTGTTTTTAAGATCTGACGGCGGACAGAAAAAGTTGCGGATGGACAGGCAAAGTCGTCGCAATAGTTTTTCCTTTGCAAAAAACTAAAAAGGACAGGATCTGCTTCTGGCTGCAGATCAACTTTATAACAAATGTTATTTTTTCCCTTGAGGAAATCATCGATACCTATTCAAAAAAATCTAGGTAAACTGACTACAGACAGACAGAAATACAGACATGCGTCAAACTCTGGCAAGCACATAACAACCTTTCTATTTCATTGGCAGATATAATAAAAAATAAATAAAAAAAAAGTAGAAAACGACGGAAGAAACGGGATGGCCAGATATTCCTCTGATGGGACGGGGAGGTCCAATGAAGTCGGAATAACTGAGCAAACTGCAAATGGAAAACAGAATCCGAATCCATCACAAAATTCCCCTTTGACTGGAGGCAAACCATAAAAGCATTCATTCGCCAAAGATCTATTTGATAAACTTTTCCCAACGAGTCGATTTTTCCGCTCGTGATCATCACGTTCTCCTGGCAATAGGAGATGGGGAGCGTGCACGCCGATCCGTTTTAAGCACTTGTTGTATTATTTGCTCTTCGGCGCCGTTTTTGCCTCAAAGGCTGTTTTACGGTGCTGGTGGGGAGTTGGCGGACGTGGATATGATGAAAGAGTAAAGATTTGCATTTATCATCCAATTTCTCTGCGAGGATGGATATATATATGTATAGATATATATATATATATATATATATATATATATATATATATATATATATATATATATATATATATTATAGAGAGAGAGAGAGAGAGAGAGAGAGAGAGAGAGAGAGAGAGAGAGAGCCATAAATGTGGATAAATAAATTGTGTCTATCAAGCCCTCACACAACCAATGATTAAAATGCGATATCATAAAAGGAGAGGTTTGATGATTACAATTATCCTTATGAGTATTTGCTCACTTATAACCTCGAGTTATATTGGAACTGCAACACAAGAAGACTTCAGCGCGGCAAAACTCGCATTGCATAAACCGGCTATGGCTTAAAAAAAGAAGAAGATATTACCAACGAGAAATACTGAACAGCTTTCAACCCTTCTGAAAAAGACAATGGCTTTAAATAAAATTTAAAGACATTCGTGATTATTTTTAAATCCTCTTTCTTGTGACCCACTGCCCTTCACACTGGATCAGTAAGGTCTGTTTTTAGTTTCATTAAAGCTTAAGTGTGAGTTAACTTTTAAGAGAGGGTTATTAAATTTCACCTTTGAACAACCAAATGCACTAGATTTACGGGTGTATCCTATTCCATTGGATGCTGATTTTAGTCTTTTGTAAAAGAAAACTATTGTGCCGGCTTTGTCTGTCCGTCCGCACTTTTTCTGTCCGCCCTCAGATCTTAGAAACTACTGAGGCTAGAGGGCTGCAAATTGGTATGTTGATCATCCACCCTCCAATTACCAAACATACCAAAGTGCAGCCCTCTAGCTTTAGTAGTGCATTTTTTTTTTTTTTTTAGGTTAACGTTAACAAGGTTAACGTTAACTATTATCGTGCTCCTGCCAACGACGTAGAACAGACCACCACCAGGTCGTGGTTAAAGTTTCATGGGCCGCATCTCATACAGCATTATACCGAAACCACCGAAAGATAGAGCTATTTTCGGTGGCCTTCATTATTCGCTGTAGCGGCTGTACAGAAAACTCGATTGCGCAGAAAAATCTTCGGCACATTTTTTTACTTGTTTTTGTCATATAGGTTTTGGTGCGTTTGTCAATATATCTTTTGTTTAATAAATCAACAATTGCCAATCAAAATATACATAGAATCTTTGTTACAATTTAAGAACAGAAATTAGTAATATTTTTTTGTAGGCTAGTCTAAGTTCATTAATACAAACGCGAAAAGTTATAAACCATGACAGCGGTAAAATATTTTACTACGGCAACAAAGACAAACTGAAAACGGATTTTTTTAACCAAATTCAAAGGAAAATAGCAAAAACGTCATCGTTGGCATCTACGCATCCCACTAAAAGTCCGGGAAATAATACGAAACTAATAAAAACATGGGAAACAAAATTCAAGAGAAAACGTCGACAATGTTTTATACACCAGCACACAAAGAGACTGGGCAACAAATCGAAAATTTTCGAGAAATATGTCGAAAACGCTCCATGAAAGTAGGCTGACCGGAGCGTGAAAAAAAAAAATGACATTGTTGCAGAAAACGCCGAAAAATAAAATAAAAAAAAAGTGAAGGAAACGATTGTTAGATTTATGAAGAAAAATGTTTCAGAAACCGTCTGTTAATGTGCGGTGACAAGAATTTGTTTATGGAAGTTTAGTTCTACG